>NC_142799.1:77322179-77407912 GCF_049724085.1 Artemia sp. Qi Xiang Cuo | reverse complement strand
CACACCTGGAGAAAGAGGTCATTGACCGATTCTCCCTAATGACTCTATGCCCATATAAGGAGTCCCGTCCGGACCTTTAGGGTCATCTCTACTAGTAGCAGAACTAGAAAAAGCAGTAGTGGTACTAGTATTAGTAGTACCATGCACATATTGCCTTTTGGTCAATTGATGTTTCCCTATACGCTTTTTTGACAATCTAAACGTACATAGTGTTTTTTGTTAGTTCGAATTTGCCATCAATATTCTCTCAAATTTTACCTTCATAGACTTAGCCTTAATAGTACTTGTATAACAGAAGTTGCAGTGGTAGTAGGAGAAGTAGTTGCAGTGTTAGTGTTGTATTTGTGGTAGAAGTAACAGTAGTAGCAGCAGTATTAATAGCGGTAGTAGCATATAAATGTTGCCTTTTGATCAGTTGAAAATCCATTTTATGATGCCCCGGAAGTTTCACCTTGACACGGTAAGCCGTCCCAAAAATATTACTGATGTGCCCTTTTGACCCCCTTTTGATGCCGTTTTCTTCTTAATGCTCTGTGCATTTCAAGTAGTTCAAATTGAAGTAGTAATAGGAGCGATTTAGTAGCATTAGCAGTAGTAGTAAAAGTAGCAGTGGTAGTAGTGTTAGTAAAGACACACATATATTGCCTTTTTGTCGATAGATTTTCTCCTTTAAGTATTCTGTGGAAATTCCAACTTAATACCCAAATCCATTCTTGAGACACGTTCTTTTGGCAATCAGCATGCACATAGTGTGTTTTGATATAGTTCATATTCCCCCTCAATATTCTGCCTAATGTTCGCCTTCATACGCGTAGCCTTAATTATACTAGTATCAGAGTAGTGGTGGTAGTAGTAGGAACAGTAGTAGCAGTAATAGTGTTTTATTATTAATAGTAGTAACAGTTGTAGCAGCAGTACTAATAGCAGCAGTAGCAGGTACATTTTGTCTTTTGGTCAGCTGAATATCCCACCCACGACGTCCAAGAAGCTTCCCCTTGGTACGGTAAGCCGTTCCAAAAAGTAGGAACAGTAGTAGCAGTAATAGTGTATTATTATTAGTAGTAGTAATAGTAGTAGCAGCAGTATTAGCAGCATTAGCAGGTACATTTTGTCTTTTGGTCAGCTGAATAACCCACTCATGACGCCCTAGAAGCTTCCCCTTGATACGGTATGCCGTTCCTAGAAGTAGGAACAGTAGTAGTAGTAATAGTGTTTAATTTTTAGTAGTAGTAACAATAGTTGCAGCTGTAGATGTAGGTACATTTTGTCTTTTGGTCAGCTGAATATCCCACTCAAGACGACCAAGAAGTTTCCCCTTGAAACGGTAGGCCGTTCCAAAAAGTAGGAACAGTAGTAGCAGTAATAGTGTTTTATTATTAGTAGTAGTAATAATAGTAGCAGCAGTATTAGCAGTAGTAGCAGGAATATTTTATCTTTTGGTCAGCTGAATATCCCACTCACGACGTCCTAGAAGTTTCCCCTTGAAACGGTAAGTCGTTCCAAAAAGTAGGAACAGTAATAGCAGTAATAGTGTATTATTATTAGTAGTAGTAACAGTTGTAGCAGCAGTATTAATAGCAGCAGTAGCAGGTACATTTTGTCTTTTGGTCAGCTGAATAACCCACTCATGACGCCCTAGAAGCTTCCCCTTGATACGGTATGCCGTTCCTAGAAGTAGGAACAGTAGTAGTAGTAATAGTGTTTAATTATTAGTAGTAGTAACAATAGTAGCAGCAGTATTAGCAGTAGTAGTAGGAACATTTTGTCTTTTGGTCAGCTGAATATCCCACTCATGACGCCCTAGAAGTTTCCCCTTGATACGGTAAGCCGTTCCAAAAATAATGCTGATTCGCCCGTATCAGCAATTTGTTTGCACATAGTATGTTTTGATTTAGTTCAACTTTCCCCCTCAATGTTTCCTCAGTTGTTTATTTCAGTATCCTCAGCCATACTAGTATCCGCTACAGAAATAGTAGTTTTAGTTATAGCAGTAGTAATAGTTGTTGTGGTAGCAGTAGAAGTAGTGGTATTTGTAGTAGTAGCAGAGTGCAAATCTTGCCTTTTTGGTCAATTGATCATCTCCCTTATTATTTCCTTAAAGTTCCAAATTAATATATTCAGCAATTCCTGAGTTACATCCTTCTGACAACCCACAAACACATAACATATTTTAGTTTGATTTAGTTTGACACTTCCCTCAACATTCCCTGAAAGACTCGCCTGAATGCCCCTTGTATTTTGGGACAGTGGAAGTCAAGCTTGCATACTTTTTTCAATAACATATACTATACGTAAACAGTGAACGAATTGCCTAACGAATAATATACAGCTCTTGTCTTAAGGGCTGTAGAGGGGGGGGTTTACATCCTGAAACGGATAATTACTTAGCCTTTCAACAATGCTGAAAAAAAAATAGATGTCTCAAATTTTATTTGGAAGTTTGTTTTGGGAAATGATGGGCGTAGGAGAGGGCCTGGTTACCCTCAAATCACCTTTGGCTTTTAAAAAGGGTACTATAAATTCTAATTTCAAATCAAATGAGTCCCATCTGAAGTTTATACGACCACTCATTCTATAAAAACTTTGCCCAGGGCATATCTTAAAACCTTTTCCCATGGGCTCTGGAGGGTTGTGTCCACACTGGAGACATTGTTTTACGTACTTTGGACTATTTTGAACAAAATGGCTATCTCGCAATTTCAAACATATGCGTTTGGTGAAAAGAGGGTTAGTTGGGAAGGGGGGGGCTACTTTCCCTCCATCACTTTTGACTCTTAAACTGAAACTAAAATTTCCAGTTTTCAACCGAAAGAGCCTCCTCCAAAGTTTATACAATCATCCCTTCCATAAACATATTAAATTCCCCCCAGGGCATAGCTTACAACCTTTGCCCCTAGGCTTTGTTTTTTTTTTTCAACCCCAAAAGCCTTCTTATATGATCTTTAGACTATTTTTTGAACAAACAGCTATCTCAAAATTTCTATTAGATGCATTTCAGGAAAAAACGACGTCTGGGGGGGGGGACTTACCTCTGATCACTTCGACTTTTAAAAGGGGCACTAGAACTATTGATTAACGATCCAATGAGCCTTCTCCGAGGTTTATACGACCACCCTTTCTATAAAAACCATAAATGCCCCCAGGGTATAATTTACAACTCTTGCCCTGAGGGCTGTGAGGAGGGGGAGGGTTTTCACCCTCAAAAACATAGTTTCCGAACCTTGCAACTACGTTTAACAAAATGACTATCTAAAATTTTTGTTTGGTTGTGTTGGGGGCAAGGGTGGGGGCGGGGAGGGGCTGGTTCCCCTCCGATCATTTTCGACTATTAAAAAGAGCATTAGCCCTTTCAAATTCCAATCGAATGAGCCATTTTCAAAGTTTCTGCGACAACTCCTTCTATACTCAGGGCCCTGGTCTACAAAAAAAAGAAAACAAATACATCGTTCCAATGCCTATGATTATTCAATATTCACCAAAGGGTAGGCCTACTGGTTAAGAAAGCGGTTAACACGCCATATATTATATAGGGAAGATCCTTAAGAAACTAGTCAAACGGTTTTTTTTTTCAATAGACAATTGGATTGGAAACCGTGGTTTTTTACTGCGTTTACAATATTTAAACTATTGTTTTTTGGAGTTTTGGGAGGGGAGGTACGTATGCTTAATTAGGTTACGTTTTTAATATATTCTATGCTTTCCCCTCCCCTCCCCCCCTAATGTGCAAATATATAGCCGAAATTTGTTTCTAAGCTATTATATTTTTATCCTATTTTGTTTTATTTCATTAGCATTAACGAAACTTCACTTGTCACGTGTTTACCGCTTTCTTAACCAATACCTACCAAAGTTTCTTTTGAAGATATTGAAAAGCCTATTGTCTTGGATGTCACCCTAATTGTTTTCCTAATTAAAGAAACAATAAGACAACCGGGAAGGCGTCATAACGCGGTGATTAATATAATCCACCTTGGCTACTTCTTAGGTGACTCCAACTGGCGGGAGGCGCAAATGGTCAAAATGTTCTGACGTCAGGATCCACTTGTTTCTTAATTGCACTTCAGCCGCCGTGATCGTAAGGTCAATTTTAATGTAAAGCACATAAATTATTGTGAAAATGCCTATAAGTTCAAATAGTGATGAATATAGGTAAGAAATTTAATTATTTTTGCTTATGTAGGCCTTATACGGTAATCTTGCATGAACACTAGTTTACTCCTGTGAAGAAATAAATATAATAGAAAAAGAGGGGTAGACTAGCCCACCTCACTTATCATCTTTTGTATAGGGTAGGCTGCAATGCCGCACTACAGACAATTTATAGGCTTGGTCTACTCTTGTGCAAGGTCGTACCCAGGATTTTTTTTTCGGAGGAGATTTTACTCAAAGATTTTTTTTCGGGGGGTTTTACACAAAAAAAACGCAAAAAACGCATACAAAATTTGTTAATATCCATTTTTATTACTTTTTTACGAGTCAAACAAACATTTCGGGGGGGGGGGGGTGTTAAAACCCTCTAGCCCCCGGTACATCCTTGCTCTTGTGTATAATATAGCCTAGGAGAAAATAGATTTGTTTCTAATACTGCAAACCTTATTACTCTCTGCATAAACAAAAGCTTTGACCTATATTAAGGTTATTTCCTAGTATCCTAGGCTATTTTTTTTGGACATCCACCATATGGCTAATATGGGAGTAAAGTTCATTTGTGATGCAAATGGATGTTATATTTAGATTAAGGATGCAATTCTAGGTATGTATTTGCACACTAGGGGGGTTGGGGTATATATTCTGTGAATATATAGGTCCTAAGAAATTCAGCAATTTCAGAAACCATGTATAGCCTAGCCAACAAAAAAATTAAACAGCCCTTTTACTCTAGGGCTGACAATTTTATTTCTATTTTAGCTTTAACTTACTTAGTACCGGTGTCTAAATAAGTTTGAGAACCACTGGGCTAGACTAGCCTAGGCTGTGCGAAAAGTGTCTATTAATCATATAGGCTAGGCTATACATGGTTTCTTCCATTTCAGTCTGTTTCCCAAGTTTTGTATTTAGCCTAGGGCTAGGCAATATCTGTTCCCATTGAGAGGGGGGGGGTGTAATTGTCAAAGTAGGCTAGGAATGGTTTGATTTGGAAAGAGCGTTAAATGGGAAATTCAATGGTTGGCTACCACCCTATCTTTTGTTAGGTCTGGCAGGGGGACATAGATTTGATGTTGGATATGGTAGGCTATAGGCGAAATAGGTCTATAGATTAGAAAAAAAGGATACCACCAGATGGCTAATTTGACTGTGTATATAGGGTATATACAAATCTTGAAATTAGCCAACAAGTATTTAAAGCGTAGGAGTCCAGCTGAACATAAGGAAACATATTAAGAAAACAGTTCTTACTCCATAATATGCAGAAAAATCCTAGCTAACACATTTTGCAAGGAGAGAGTCTTTATCTTCACTTCTTTGCTTGTTTTTCCAGTTTCTCTAAGAAATTCATGAATTTCTTAGAGCCTATATATTCACAGAATATATACCCCCAGCCCCCTAATGTGTAAATTCATACCTAGAATTGCATCCTTAATTTAAATATAACATCCATTTGCATCACAAATGAACTTTACTCCCATATTAGCCATGTACACCATTAAATTGTCGGTCGACTCCCTTACGTCATATATGTACATCATCAAATTGTTGGTCGCCTTTCTTGTTCTTGTAGTAAATCAAGAATGTACATCGTCAAAGTGTTGGTTGACTTTCTTTTTTTCCAGCAGTAACATAAGAATATACACCATTAATATGTAGGTCAACTTTCTTTTATTATTCTTTTAGTAAAGTAGGATCTTATTTGTAAACTGGTATAGTTAGCCCACCCCCAGATAATAAGGAGTGAGAAGACTATGAGAAAATTTATGGTTTTTTCTTTATAGTCAAATGTATAATGTTTCTTCAGCAGGCATTGTAGTCCATACCTTGTAGATTTAAAGAAATTGTGCTGAATATTATAGCAAATATCTGTAAGACAGTATTTTAGTCAGGGGCGGATCCAGGATTTTATTTAGCGGGGGCGCATAATAGGCTGCTCCGATAAAGTTGTGAGAACAGAAATACCAGCAATTTAAAGGGAACCTTGACAATTATGCGTCGTAGGTAGGTAGCGGAAAGGGTCGTAAATTTAATCTAAGATCTGGTTAGGGTTAAAGTTCTAATAAATCTGTTGAAACTAAAATGATGTAAAAATGTTGACACAAAAAATGGTAAGTTATAAATACTACCCTGCCATAAAAAGAATAAAACGCTGTTCACCATCTACAAAAAAACTATTTAATATGTTCTGCGTAATTTTTAGCCGTTGCACTACTGACCATTATAGCGAATGAGTTAATTTTTGTATTAAAAAAAAAAAATGGTCTTGAACCATCTTTTGGACTCATGCATTATTTCTGTATATTTGTTTTGGTTAATTAATTTAGCCTGTCGTCTAACTATATTGCATCGTTTAGTAATTATTATGTTAATGAAGAGTAAAAAATGAGGATTAAGATACAATCATATATGCGTAAAAGATTAAACGTTAAATATTAGTTCGTTTAGGGTTGTAACAAGAAGCATAGAACAAAGAGATAGAAACTGTAAAAGACATTTAAAATGAGGGTTTTAAGTATAGGCAATAAAATATTAACTAATTACTATATCTTTTTAAAAATAATGCCAACTTTGACGAAATCTCAATGTAGCGTATCTTTCCACTTTTAAAGTTTGATATATTTTGCAATTACAGAATTCATAATTTTATAAGAAAAATTCAATTTTTCTCTTTTTACTTCCTTCATATCTATTTATCACACAGTCGATATCTACGTTAATATTTCGGTGAACAATATTTCCTTTGACAGCTAGTTCTGTCTGTCTAGAGTCCTATCAGTTTAGAGCTCTTCGTTAGTATCTCATCTTCTATTCATCCTAAAACATTCAAATAAAGATACATGTAGGTATGCGCTTCAATTTAAGTATATGAGTCAAAATACTTGTTAAAAAAACAAATAGTTGTGTTTATTATTTTTGTATATATGGTTATATACCATATAAATTTACCAAAATAACCATAGTAGTCAACCAATACATCCGTTGAGTTCATTACGCATGACCTCCACTTCTTCTCATGACTGAAATTTTAAGTTGATAGAGTATCATTCAATAGAATCTGTCTAGTAGTAATATCTAATAATTATAGTAATATCTATGTAATATAGTGTTAATAATAATAATAATTAATAATTTATTTTTGACCCACTAATGCGCTGATAAAGTGGAGTAACAAAAACGAAAGAAAAAAGAACCCTTACAAAAAAAAGAAAAAAAATTTCTTATGACAAAATTAAATATGAAGAACAGCAAATGCAAATCAGAACAATGGCACGAACGGATGAAAAGGACCTATATATATATATATATATATATATATATATATATATATATATATATATATATATATATATATATATATATATATATATATATATATATATATATATATATATATATATATAAACTGCGCTGCTTGTTTTTGTCTGTCTGGTATTTATTTCTAAGCAAGTTTACCAATTGGGCCGAAACTTGTCACATGTTACCCGCTCTGCCAAAAGAGGTCGAGATTGATCTAGGGGCGGGGACTGTTGGAGGAAGGTTTTTTTGTACTTATTATGGAACCGGTTATAAAAATTCTCAGGGTTTCAACCTGTGGTAGATTTTTAATGGAAATTTCTTAAAATCTTGAAATTTTCAGATATTCAATTCATACGTTTAAATCTCGATCAGTCTGTTGAGAACAAAAATTTGAAATTTGGCTCTGTAAAAAATTGTCCTGTAAAAACTTTTATTTATTAACAACTAATGTTGGAAGCATAATATTATTTTATGTGCGGTCCCAAAATAAGTACAAAATCCTCAGCGGTATATAATAACAGTATATACGATTTTATGGATAGATATATACAGCCCCTATCCATAAACATAACTATATTTTGTGATTGGTTGGTATGGAGAAGGTGAGCAATTCTGAAATAATATTGTAGTTGCATTCCGTGTCCGTGGTTAACTCAAGGGGTGTGAATTACCACTTTTTTTCCAACTTTTCATTAGTAAATGTTTGAAGATAAAAAATCAATGCCATTCCGCTTATTCAAACTGAGAATTCAGAAACCCGTTTAGCCTATGCTGGCTAGATAAAATATAAACACATAATTGTTTGCCTTCTTTTATACATTTTTAAAAAAATCTATTTTTCTTAAATGAGTACTCCGATCTTTGAAGGAGTATTTCGATTCAAATACTTAGTTTTATGTGTACTTATACAAACCTTTATTAAATTTGAGATATTTCTAAAGAGTTTGGTGTTTATGTTAGTGTTTTAGGATGAACAAAGAAGAAGGTATGTCGTATAATACAGAGCTTTAATTTGATGAAAATAGACATTAAATTGGCCACCGTTTGCTAACCGAAATCCAAAACGTAAATTAATAATATCTTTACACCTCTAATGCATTTACTTTATATTATGCAAATACCACAAAACAACAATGTTGCAAAAACCACCCCGCTTTGCAAAAAAAGCAAGTCCGAATTTTTTGACACCCCAAAAAAGTAATGATATCAATTTCTTCACCTCTCTGCCATAGCAAGACTCGAAAACAAATCTTTTTACAGTAAAAAGAAGTTTAAACATTAAGTTTTTTCAGTCCCGTTGTGACAGCAGAATTCTAAAATATAATTTTGACAGCCCAAAGAAGTTAGAATTTTAAGTTTCCCCTCTTTGTTATTCTGAAATGAAGATTTTCGCCTCCCAGTTCGCTTTTGTGGTTATACGGACAGATTCCCTTGATAAATATAAATCTAATGAAATACATTCTAGGTGGTATGCATCATCAGTAAACTCTAACAGAGACCACAAAAAGTAACTGGAACTTTATTTCAAACTTGTTTGCAAAAAGAAACAGTCCTAACAATTAAAAACTGATTAATAAATTCAACTAATAAAAACCAATTACCAAAAAAAAGTTTAAAGTGTTACATCATCCCAACCAGAGCAAGCGATTCCAACACCAAAGCCACCAGTGCGTTAGGGGGGGGGGCGCCCCTTCTGCCCCCCCTACTTGGCTTATTGGTAAATCCTGGCTGGGATGTCAGTTATCCTATCTCAGATCCAAGATTATTTATTTACTACACTGGCCTATGAAACCCAGTTTGTTATCATAAATAAAGAGCTTTGAACAGAAATATACAGTCCTCCTTTGTAGCATCTTCCTTGCAGCCGGAAATTGGAATCATCCATAGGAGGCCGGTATTCTTTTTACATGCTAGAGGTATCTGAGTTGGTTCTTTGTTCTGGTCTCTTTCCTAGTAGCTGGTACATAACTATTCAATATCAAGTAGCTATTTATTACTGTATAAATGATCTACAGTAACAGTTTCTCCTCTGCGGACTCAAAACATTTAAAGATGCATGTTTACAGACTATGAGGACAAATGTGTCACTAGGAATTAGCATGACCTCTGAGGCTGGGATACATGGGCATAGGCAGCATATTGTCTAGGGGAGGGCAGTCGATAGTGTGATGGAGGGCCTTTTATCAACTGCTTTTCCTATAAATTCCACCATCTGCAAGTTTCAAATGGTACTTTTGGTCCCATGTCTCAAGTGGAAAAGCTTGGGCTAGTGGGCTGCCAGAACTTGTTAGTGATGTTTAATGACTCATTTGAAAACTTTTGCTCATATTCAAGGGCTTTTTAGCAATTCTACCATTCGTAAGTAAGCACTGAAAACAACACTTTTGGTGCCACTTCTCAAATGGAAAATCTTGGAATTATAAAACGGTATCATTGTAATAATTATGGTCCAAAACCCTTAACTGGAGGTTTGTAAGAATATCTCTCACATGTTCCTCTTCCAGGCACCCTTAATAAGCTACGCAATTAGAGTCGTAGAAACACTAATATATTAAATTACATTATTAGAGGCATGGATCTGTTAGTACAGCGCTGGAAATCAAATTAGATTATCATGCGTTCGATTCCAGCTTGGATTTTTTTTTCAATCATGGTTTGTCCCTGCTTTTTATCAATTTTACCATCCATAAGTGTCATATAGCACTAAAAATGACACTTGTGGTGCAAAAATAAAATTGGCAATCCTCGAAAAACTAAATGAAATGTGTCTCTTTTAGGTAGATCCGGGGGCCCACTTTTCGAGTTTCATGTACACCAGGGGGCGGAAAGTGGGGGACCCCTAAATTCAGTCCCAAAATCAAATCCGTATTTTCTATGGTAGAAATAACCTTTAGCTTTAAATTTAGTGCCTTCTTGGGGCTAATGACTCGGAATCTCGCTCGTTGAACTGCCAAATATAGGAACACAAGTTCCCACCTCGATTAGGTAGTATTACTTTATGGGCCTTTCTACCCAGGTATCTTGTAATGGATTCGTTCGTTACAACCCGTTCCGTCCACCAAAATTGGGATTAGGATGTCTTTGAATCCGTGATAATTTATACTTGATCGTAAAAAGAAACTGGCGGGCAAACTGGACACGAATTTGGTTGGCTAATTTAAAACAAGTGTAATTAAAAATTCTGATCACAAGTTTATATGTATGCATGTTCGACCACTTTTTTCTTTTTTTTTTTGCCATAGAAAAACTTACGATTCTTCGCAATCCTTGGTTAGTTTACAAACGGAATGCTTAACCCTGAATTATCATATTTCCTGGGCCAGGAAAGTACACAGAAGGAAGGAGGGCCTTTGGGCCTGTGTCCTAAAATATGGAGATGTACTATTCTCCTCCATCTGTTTTGATGAATTTAACCCTACTCTCTTTGAAAAGATATCCATGTATGTGCCTTGGCTGTATGCTTTGTCAGCTATTCATTGAGTAGTGAGGACTAAAGATTCGTCTCTACGTCTTCATCAGATTCAGTTGTGTAATATAAGGCCGGGGCTTAGGACCCTTGTGATCTGTAAATTTGTTTTTAAATATGTACCAGACCCCAACTCGACTTTATTTGGACCCTCCCTGGGATAGATGTGCCCCTTTGAAATCGAAATCCGGATACGCCCCCGTCTAGATCTTTTCATTACTGTGAATTAAACTATCAAAATTATTGAATTGAAACTTACGTTAAGTATGTCGAAAGCATGATGCATGTGGGAAATTCACCACATATGACAAGTTATTATGCTTAATATATATAAGAATTATTTTATATAATTATATATAAATATACATATAATAAATAATAATTCGTCCTGAGTAGGTCCTTTGTAACAGTCTTGGGAGAGAGGCTTTATTCTTGATTTAATATTTATGCTGTTGACATTCAGCCTGCTTAATATTGTTATGACTGCAAACGGGCACATATGTAAAGGAGGGGGAATTTTGGATGGCGTTTCCTAAAATGCCCAGATGTTTGTAAAATTCATAGACGACTGATTTCTCATCTTTTAAGTTATTTTTCACTAAGTTTTGCACCTCTCCTGAAATGCGTTCCTGGGTACATACCTGATCTGACATCAATTTTATAAATCAAACTCGGGTTTGCCTTTTTTTTTTTAACTATAATTACCGCTTGCATTGGCACTTCCCCTCTATTCTGTGCTAAGACTGGCAAAATGTAAAAAAAACAAAGATTTTTACCATGGATATCCCAACACCCTAGATTTTTAAGATAATAATTATTTTTTATTTTCATTGAAAAAATCCAAAGGTCCCTCCCCCCCCCGGTTTTCGGAAATCATCGTTTTTGTATATTCATATAAAAATTGGAAACGTTACAGTGCCTTGTATATTTTTGTGAATTGGTGTCCCTGACTACTGGCCAAGCATTTGGTCGGCACCTTTCTTCTATGATATGGAGGAAGGCTTGTACTGAAAGGGATAATGTCTAGTTTTTATTATGAAGCATTTTCTAAATTTTTTATCCGCTGAAATGTAAAAAATGAATTAATAAATTAAAGTTTAAGTTTTTCTGTTTTATTTAAGAATCTGTTTTGCTACTCGTTTTCAGAATTAATGCCACAGGACTAACATAGGTAGTAGGGAATGATGTATCCTACATGTATCCAAATTTTGAGTTTGTAGTTTTAGTTAGAGTTATCGGAAGGTGCATCAAATTTGCGTACAGGGGAACTTGCCAAAGGTATCCCCGAGGGCAAAAACCATAAATTGTGCATTTGGACCATTCTTCATATTCATGTTTAATAGAAAATGTGAGCATGTTGCACCTTCTTTGAACCAGGATCTTGCATGGTATCCTATCTCTTACCTGCGATAGTTTCTGTTCATTCTAAGTTTGACTTGATTATTGATTTTATCTTTATATCTTATTAATATCCGTTACTTATTATTAATTTCTCTCTTTTTAGTTTGAACAACCAGTTGATTCTCTTTCTCCTTGTTTTTGATTTTAATAGGCCTAGGGCTCTTTACTTATACGCTTACTTAATACTTTTAAGTTTAATATCGCTCTTTCCTTGGGAATTTTTCTTTTTTCAGAATTTAAAGCAATTCTATTGTAAACTTAGATTCTTCCTGGCCTTCTCCGAAACGACTTTCTGGCTATACTGTAAATTATTTGGTTTGGGACGGGGGTCAGTGGCGTGACTCTTTAAGTTCAACCAGAGTCGACCCAGATCTAAATGGATACCTAGAGAAATCATCCTGTGCGAAAGCACAAGATGGCTGGCTCCCATCCCCCCATTGCACTTCCTTGCTTAGGGGCCTTGAAGCTTAGATCAGCACCGCCGATTGGGACCTTAAGGATCTAGTGCCGCAGCCTTTACCCTTTTTTATATGATTCTATTCAACTTGGATCTTACTTAGAATTCTTAGAAAAGTTGCTGTCGATCTTTTGGTTTTGCTTTTTTTTTTAGCAGAAGCTAAGTTTTGTCTCTGTTTTAGTGGAAGAAAGATGTACAACTCTTCCTCACCGCCCTGCATAATACCCACACGAGTGTCCAACTTAGAGACGGCTAATGCCTCAGAGGTTCTCCACGTCTACGTCATAGATGACAAAGTGGAAAAGGTCGAAGAGTTTATAGTGAAGAAGGGCGTACCAGTTGATATAAAAAATAAACTCAACCAAACTGCCTTATTTGTGGCCGCTTTCTCGGGTAGTGAAAAGACATTGGTAAAATTACTACAGCTTGGGGCAGACCCTAATAAAGGCTGTGGACAGTTCTTTAGATATACCCCAGTGCATGGAGCATGTTTTGGTGGCTCCCCTCGTGTACTCACATATCTTGTGGAAGCTGGTGGTGACCTGAGGCGAAGAGACGAGTTCGGAAGAACTCCCCGTGATTGGGCAGTTGGGTATCTCAACAGACCGGCTCAGCGTATGGAAATCCTTGCTGTGATAGAATCCTACCAGCAATTGGCCAATTCAGGATCGTCCAAGGCAGTTGATCGTTGCAAAAATACCAAATTGATGACCTTGAGATCTATGGCACAAGTAAGTTATTTTTTAGTTTATATGTGTTACCACAAGATATTTTTTTTTGTTGTTGTTTTTTCAATAAATACACCTAAAAAGTATTAATTTAAAATCTAGTTGACAGATGCCCAATCAGCACCCCTGCTTGTAAGTTGAAATTCATTAAATGGGGCTCCTTAAAATAACAAAAAGGTGAATCGTGTGGAAAAAAAGACAAATTAGAGAAAGATCGTACACCCCCTCCCGAATTACCTCCATGTTTGCTAAATAATTCTGCTTTATATTCGATAAATCGTTGTTTACTTTTATCATTATTTCGATTTTCTCTTCGGACTTTCGAGACATTTTTAAAGACCTCTTCTTATCGGTCGAACCTGAAAAATCATTAGCTATATAATTTTTTTGTTAAGTCACTTCATTTGATACGGTATCAATGCCTCCCACTCTTGAGTGCCTCTCAAGTTAAATCCAGACGAGCCACCATAATTTTCAACTATACCGACGTTTTTCTGGTCCATTGGTATTTTCCCCTTCCCCATTGTGTGCCTTGGATAGATTGGCAGGCTGGTTTGCATTTTTTGGTTGGTCCGGGTTTATCTTTTAAGCAAGTTGACTTAGATTTCCGGGACCTGAGACATCGTTTTGAAAAAAATTTGGCCATATCGTGGTGGACATATTAAAATCGCGATGCTGTCATTGGCTCAGATTTCATAGCCTGGAATCTATCATGTTTTTCCCGATATTACGCTATAGGTTGTGATTGCATATAGGTTAGCGAGACATATGGATTGTAGCACTTAGAATGTAACCATGTACAAAAATTACCATGGGGTTTGAGTATTTTGATCCGTTAATCATAGTTTTGTTATAGGATGATATTCTAAAGGATGTAAGGCTAGTTAAAAAACACACTTCAAATTAAACACGTATGCAAGGGCCTGAGAACCCTCTCTCCTAAAATCTCACGATATTTGCGATCTTCCCAAGGTTTCCTATAATGCACATTAATAATGTGATTCCGCTGTGGGCTACCATCCTCCCTCCCGCCTTCAAAAATTTTGCGCTCATATGACTACTCCTAGTTAATTTAATAATCTGAGTCACATAATTGTTTTTTATGGATCTTTGAAGGAGCAACTTTTAACTTTTTCTGCCAAAAATTAATTTAAAATAAATGTTCACCAAAATCAAACTCATTTAAAGACAGTTTCCACTTGATCACCAGTCCGGAAAACGTTTTTAAGGTCAGCTCAAGCGGCAAGTCTCAAATGTCAACCATTGTTAGCTTCAATCGCCATTGGCCCAACTTGGGGGGAAATTAAAAAGGCATGGAAACAGTATTTTCTCATCTCACCGTTGTTGAAATTTTATGCTAGTCATTAGATTGCGTGATAGTGGATGAGCTAGATAGCGCTAAACTGTGGAGGAGCTAGACAAGAGGATTTATCTATCCTGTAAACTGAATGGAGAACATGTGTATGCAGTGGCATCGTTTGGGGAGCAAGGGGGGCAGTTGCTCCCAATAATTTTGGGAAAAATTATTTTGTATCCCATGTCCCTTGACTATCCAGATATGGACCCCTCTTGCCCCCCTAATAAAAATGCTGGAGATTCGTCCCTTTGTCTGCTTCGTATGAACCTGCTAACCGTGAAAACGATTTTTAAAGGATTTCTTGAACATAATAGGCCTATGCAAGACTGTTGGGTTAGAATTATGACTTAGAAAGCATAAGAGGGGATATTCTAAAGCTTCAGTAATAAAAGTTATTCTGTTTGAATTTATTGCAATCCCATTAAAATTTTATGCTCTGTTGGTTTTAAAGAGGGACTTTGAATAGATGGTTTTGGTGAAATATTCAATCTTTGAATCCTGAAATATTCTATCCTTAAAATATTCAAAATTTAGATCCTTCAATCCTGAAATATTCAATCCTTGGACGTGCATAGGAATTTATTTTAAAAAGCCCTAATTAAAAATGCTGCGACAAAAAGGCAGATGAGAACTACAGAAAGTGATAGGTCAAGTATTGGGGTTTAAGAGAGCAAACTTATACCAGCCCCTATTACTCCAAATACGAGTTAGCTGGGGGGGGGGGGAATTTTGCGTTGAAAGTAAGTTTGAGATTTTATTTTACAATATAAAAATCTGTAAAGTATAGGAAAGAATGACCCACTTGCATCTTTAAGGAGATGGGTCTTGGAATTTCGCCAGTGATAACTAAATTTTTTTTTCTCTTTGAACATTCTCTCTTAGCATATATCAGGTGAGTGAGGGTAATACCCCGTCCATGAGGTGGAGGCTTTAGCTGAAATAACTAATTCACTTTTGAATTTAGACGCATGTTAGGAGTTATAGCGAAAAAAAGTGATTGTTAGGGATGATATGCTTCTCACTTATAGTACTTTTAAGCTCTTTACTCCAAGAACTCAGTCCAGCGTTGTCATCTATCCCACATTTATATGTAATTGTTGCATAACTTATTGTTTTCTCAAATCTTCATTCCTTGTCATGCTCCTTCAAAATAGAAATAGACGTGAGAGCTGTATGTTCCTTATAGAGTAATTGTCATACTGCAGTAGCTAGATGTATTTAATCTTGGTTCATATGGTTCCGAAGGGAGGATGTACCTGAATCTTTTCCATCGGTCAGATGGACTCTCAGGACAATTTAGGTCTAAGATGTTTTTTTTTTTTTTTTTTTTATATATGGCGATTCACCTCCTCCTCTACTAGAGTACAGTTTTATACGCTTACATGTTCTGTTGATTATGCATTATTATATCTGAAAAAAAACGAGGGGAACTATAACCAGAGGTGTTAATGGGGTTGCTTTAAGCTGCTGCTGCCTTGAAATTTCTATATCTGCAAATGGGTGTTTGAAATTCCTATGGGGTATTTACATGAAATGCAACTGATTATGCCTTCTTATACGTGGAGGAGTCACCTACTCTCCGCCCCCGGTATACACCTCAGAGTGTATCATGTGCGGAAAAATTCAGCCAAGCTTGGCACTTACCGCCTAGCGTATGATTTCCAAAAGTCGGCGATTCGTTGGTATACTTTTTGTGTGAGTTTGTTTGTCTCCTTTCTCAGCGTTTTTTTTTTTGTACAACCGGTCTCCACAGCAGATTTTTATGATGAGTGATAGTTTCTTTTACTACCCAAAAGCAATTACTTCTGTGTATTCAGCATTCATTCCACGTGCTTTGAAATTTGACTAGATAGATGCAACTTTGTTATGTATTTCGACACCTATTCATATTTGATCAGGTAGATTATTTAATGAGACAGGCCTCATTGAATCATATATTACATGGCTAGATTGAGTCGAGTTGCTAATTCGGTCGAAGGGGTGAAAAATCACATTTTTAAAACCAATCAATCATAATTATGTTTTCAAATTATTTCCAGCTTCGGCGAATCTATTCCTGATAAGAGTGGAAGAAGGGATTCATGCAGTTTTCAGAGAGAAAAAAATAACGATGTTGTATATTATTTAACGATACTCGGCAAAGTTTCCAACGCGTTTTTGCTTTTTTCTTTAACTTTGTATAAGTAAAACTATTATCCTTACACATACAGGGAGGGGGAAGGTGGTTGTTGATACATGCCCGAAATCTTCAGAGCTAAAGTTTGACTTTCTCACAACTCTTTTTTTAAACAATAAAAACTTTAGCGTAAAGAGCGAGGCGTTGAGGAGGGCACAGCCTCTTTCATATACGGCATAATTTCTGTTCGTTTTAAGATTTAATGTCGCTCCTTACTTTCAGTTTAAATTTTTTTTTTTTTTAAAGGCTGCGAAGGTGGGGGTTGGGGGGGCGGCAGGGACCCCCCCCCAACTGTGCCTCCGAATCCCTGGACGTTTTAAGGTTCGACAATGTAACTCAGTCGCTTACCTTACTGAGAAAGTGCATATTTTTCTAAAAATGATTGCACGTTTTTGTACAGTTTATTACTTATTAGTGCTTGACTAACTGTTAGCTGATCGTGTCAGGAGTTGAAGTTGGGGGCTGCCGCCCCCAAACCCCCCGCTCTTGAACATTCTTGTGTTAAGGCTTTTAATTCCTGAATACTCAAATCACGTCGTACAGGGTGCCTCCTAATCCCTGTACGTTTTAAGGTTCGAACTTGTGACTCAGCCTCTTTAACAGCCCCCCAACTGTGCCTCCTAATCCCTGTACGTTTTAAGGGTTGACCTTGTAACTCAGCCTCTTTAACTCTTTAGAAAACGTAGTTTTTTTTCAAATAATACACATAAACAGGTTAGACATGCTTTGTTATGAAAGTTGACGCGCAGATATTTTCATAACAAAGCATGTCTAACCTGTTTATCTGAATTATTTGAAAAAAACTAAGGTTTTTCGTAAATGTAAATTCGGGGGATAATTTTTTCGGTCTGAAAATATCAAAAGGCCCTAACATGTCAAATTCTGCTTCGAATGAGTCCTCATTCAACCGGATCCGTTGCCAACTGTGGCCTGTAGGCGTGGCTAAGAAAAAAAAAGAAATGATGATGAATTTTAAGTGGCTATATTTGGTTTTTTGAAAACAGGGAAGGAGTGATCGGATTGAGCTGCAATTTCGAGGATAAGCTCCCGGGCCCTAGGAAAGCTTAACCTCTAAATTTCAGCCCAATCGGACAACGTTAAAGGGGGCTGTGGTGGGAGGGTCCAAACTTCCGGCCCAGTTTACCCCATGAAGATAAAGTCGGAGGAGGATGAAATTTTGCAAGTTTCTTAGTTTGAGCTTGGGCTACAAAATGCGATTACCGCCGTCTCTCTGCGACCTCTAGGACCTGAAATCGCTTAACATTGTGGTGGGTCGCCTCTTTATAGAGGCACAAGTGTGCCTCCTTGATATCTCTGCTGCTTGTATAACTCTTATGTTTTTTTGTTTTTTTTAATTTCGCATTCATTTGAATTTACTTTATTAATTTTAATTGTTTAAGCCTTTGAGGAAGGTAAGAAAAAGTAAAAAGTCCCAAGATGTTTTTGGGGCAAGGAATATAAGCTAGTTCCCTGTAGATAATTTCGGAGACCACAGTAGTGAGGCCATGATTACTTCTGTGAGTCAGATAGCAGATTAACATGGTATCTCCGTGAGTCAGATAGGAGGTGTACAATTGTAGCTCCTAGCCCCTCGCACCTATTAACGGCTGGCAAGATTCCCAGATGCTATGACACAATATAATTACTTGAAGTGTGGTCAGGATAATAGGGAAATTAGCATTGGATTTTTTTTTTTTTTTTTTTTAATTCCCACCTCCTCTCCTCTCGGTGACTTTCAAATTTTCTTTAAAAATATCTCATAACTTATTTAATGTCACCTACTCTTTTATTTAAAAAAAACTTCTTAAAAAAATCCATATATTAAATTTATATAAAATTGAGCATTCCAAAATATAGCAGTTTATAAAAATAGAGGTATACTACATTTCAATTTTCAAATACCTTTTAGGTTCATCCGATATCTCAGGCTGCCCTTTTCCCTTAGGGCACCCCTTCCATCGTGACCTTAAATTACACTTTTCAAATCCTTTTTCATCAACCTCTATTTCCCCCGATATATAATTTACTTTTACCCCCATCCCCCAAAATAACAATATATAAAAAAAAAAAGAGAAAGAAAGGAAAAACTCTACCTTTAGAAAAAAAAAATACTAATAGGTAGAATGTCTCATTATCCCTTCACTTCATTTCCTTTAACTTTATTACTCATCTTACCTTTAGCATTGGATTTTAAACGCACGGATAGCAGATTAACATGGCATTTCCATATGAGTCCTATAGGGAGTGTATATGTGAAGCTCCTAGCCCCTCGCTCCTGTACAATGCGGTCGGCTGTTTCTACCGGATCCTTCTGACATCATCCGACGAATCTCTTTGTATTTAAGGTTATGCCCTCCCTTTTTCAATAGGATTTTAAACGCATGCCCTCCCTTTTCCCATAGGATTCAAGCGCACGCCCTCACTTTTACGATAGGATTTTAAATGCATGCCCTCTGACGTCACAACATGCCCTGTTTCTAGCTGACAAGATTCTCGGATGTTTCAATTACTTGAAGTGGAGTCAGGATAAAAGGGAAATTAACAAGGGGAGCCCCTCCCACGTGTTTCTAACTGTGCAAAATTCCCGCCCAAGCAAGATTTGTCATGTCCAGGGAAGATTTGACATGTCCAGGCAGGAGTCCTGGGTGTTTCAATTACTTGGAATATGGCCGGGATAACAGGGAAATCAATAAGGGATCCTCCTAGTTCCTCTCGCACCTGTTCAATGCGCTCAGTTATTTCTACCGGAGCTCTCTGATGACACGGCACAGGTAGGGAAAATAACATGGTGTCCTTGGTATTTTAACCTTAGGGACCTCCCAAGGACTTTTACCTCTCCTCAAAATAATTATAATCCTCGCAATATGACAAATCAAGTTCAAGTTCCATTTACTCCTTGCATAAGGTCAGATTTTAATCCTCTAATGGCGTGTCATATTGTTTGGAATAAGTTGCCTGACTCAGATCGAGGGTGCCACTCATTCGATTCGTTTAAAAAAAATTGTTAGCAATTCTTTGGCTACGTAGAAATTGTTTTTATCTATGTTTTTATTTTTTATATTTTTTTTAGTCTATTTAATCTACTTAATTTATTTAGTGTATTTATTCTGTTTTTTCTATAGTTTTCATTTTATGTATATTTTCTTTTCTTCTCCTTTTGCTCTTCTGTCTGTGAGTAAGTGATCTTTTTAAATTTTCTTTTGTTATTCATGTCTCAGTTAGTCTTCCCCCTTCTCATTTATCTTCCCCCTTCTTTACAGGCCAGTGAGCTTTTGGGGGAATAATAACATGTATTATTGTATGTGTATTTAATGAAGAATAATTATTATCTTATCTTACTTGGTGAACCGGTAATCCAATTAGGGATTCGCTGGAATTTCGCTGGAGTATTCCAGTTCGGGATTCGCTGGAGAACTAGCAAGAGAAAACATTTACTCAAGAAGTCGCAGCGCAAAAGTTATACACCAGTTCAAGGGGCTGCGAACTGTCTTGCCGAAGGTGCACACGCAGTTGTTTTCATGTCTCTAGTATGCAGGAAGTGATGTAATCGTAACCTCTTGATATATACTACTACTACTACTACAAACAACTCACCGCAGCACCAAGCAGCCTGAGGCCAACACAGCTACACACGCTCATCCTCCACCCCATTGAATTCATAGCCTCCCTTTTTACGCTCTCTGACGAAGTTTCCATTTCCTTTAAATCTTTCTTTATGACGTCGTCCTCCCACCCCAGACGAGGACGACCTGCTTTCCATGTAGCCATAGACGGTTGGCCGAAAAGACCAATCTTCGGCAATCTGTCATCCTTCATCCGCATAACGTGCCCTAGCCACTTCAACCTTTCTTTCATTATAGCCCTAGAGAGCGGTATTGAACAACATTTTTCGTACGGCCTATTGTTTGAAATATAGTCAGTCACGCGGGTACCTAGAACAATCCTTAAGCAATTTCTCTGGAAAACATCTAGCAGATCTTCATCTGCTTTTCGGAGCGTCTATGCTTCAGAGCCATATTTGACCACTGTCATCACTGTAGCTTCCAATATTCTAATCTTGATTTGCAGACTTACCTTGATTTATGCATTATAAATACTCATTTTGAGCTAATCTAACTAGCTTCTTGTGGTTCTCATAAAATTTGCGTATTTATTTCGTTTAGTTATAGCCTAGACTTTTCAAAATTTGTTCTATCAACATTTCCTCTTATAAGTGGTTTTATGGTATATCCAAAGTGAAAAAAGAGAATTTACCGCATTTTACTTCCATGTTTAAAAGTGTGCTTTCATTCCATTGGCTGATTTTTTGTGACGAGTTTTGTAAAATAATCATATTGAGTGTTTATCAGAAAGAGACGGCAAATGGTCGCACTATTCTACCTGTTGTATATCTATATCAAATAAAAAAAATAATAATAATTTAACTGAAAGTAAGGAGCGACATTAAAACTTAGAACGAACAGAAATTATTTCGTGTATGAAAGGGCTGTCTCCTCCTCAACCCCTTGCTCTTTACTATAAAGTTTTTTTATTGTTTTAAAAAATTGTGTTGTTATAAATAGTCAAACTTGAGCGTATAGTGCGTGGGGGTGAGGAGGGGGCAGAAAGAAAGAAGAATCTTCTTTCATCTCGTCTTCATCGTGTTTTTTTTCAGATTTTACGTCTGCCATGCGCGCAACAGGAAGAAAACATCCCTGGGCCTTTGGGTCATGTACAAACCACCGGATTCGGAAATATGTTTTTTGGCTCAAATGTAACCATGGGCTGCATCCCAGTTAGAAGAATCCAAGAAAATGAGTGTGCAGACATCATCAACAAGAATGACCTGGAATCGAAGAAGGACATTTATAGAGTTGCTGCCAAGAAAGCTGTTCCCTATAGGTTAGAACTTTGTTTGGTTTTTTTCTTTCTAATGCTTTACTTCCTTTACAGAGCTCTCAGTTTTTCCCAAGCAACCTTTCGGGGCCTTTTCTGGACTGATATTACGGACTAGAATGCATTGGTTTATTACATCAATCCAGAAAGTAAGTGGGCATCCTTGAGGTGGTCATTTCTTAGCGGGAGGTATTTTAATACAATGAATGGATTTAATAATTGGTTGAGGCTTCGAATCCAACTGCTGAACAATTTAGAATGGCAAGGGGAAGTCAAATTGAAATCTGATTATTTGCATTGGTTAAGTGGAAGCTTACAAAACATATTGGAAAAATTAAAAAAAAATCGAACATTGTATTTTGTTTGTATCGAAGAGATCTCCTATGTTGTTAGACAATTTTTTGCTAAATTAAAAAAAAGAAACTTGAGTGAAACCTCAGCAAAATCTAAGCTTAAAACATGTCACTAAATATCTGAAGAAGGTGTAGCTTTCCCTTGAAGATGTCTTGTTAATCATTAGGTTAATTGCTTCAGTTTCTACCAATAAAAAGCGTTGTCAAATTTAACTAATCAGTATTGCCTTGTTTGTTTTCACGGTTCAACGTGACAAGTCTAGCAAAACGTGATATCACCCTAAAAACCTCATTGTTCTGGAACAAAAAAAAAACTTGGGAACTCACGATTTTCTGGAATAGATCCAAAATGGGGTCCAGGGATGGAAAAGGCTTTATATTGATGTCCTTGGTATTTTAAGTAGCGGCGAAGACTTATGATTCTTTCCATCCTACAAAACAATTTTGATAATTGAAGACTTTTTCAAGACGGTGACAAGCAAACTGATATATCGTCTCTGTCATGTATAAAGGCTATATCTGACATTTTTGATACTTTTGAGTTAATTGCCAAAACTAATTGCTAAGCCTTCTCAGAGGAATGATCAACAGGGTAATATTTTCTTGATCAATCTTCGATCCTAATCACCTGCTGATACTCCCTCTGAGAACAACATAGCAAGTGATTTTTCTCAGTTATATCAGAAGTGTGAAAAAGTCAGATACAACCTTCAGGTGTGATATAAAAAAAAAAATGTACAATGTTTGACAAGGCTATACAACTGTCATCGGGGTCGCCAACTTTTTGGTCCATGAATGTGTCCCTTCGCTTCCAAAAATAAAAATGTGTCAATATTGAAATCTTAAAAACCAGAATCTATTATTTTGTTCCTGTTGTATTATTGAACAAAAGATGCTTTGTAAACCTCTTTCAAAGTGGCCATTTAGCAGAAAAAAAAAATGAAAACGAAAAAAAAATCCATATAAAACATTCATACAAAATGACTCGTATAAACATTTAAATCCCTTACTAAATCTGGATGAAATCTTACTAAAAAAACGAGAAAAAGCATTACTTTGGTGAAAAGTGAATATTTTTAACAAAATATATATCCAGTTGGGAAATGTTTTGCTTTATGTCACAAATTTACAAAAAGTGTCACTTTTTTGCCCTTTTTCTCATTGTGTCCTGGAACATGGGAATGTGTCCCTTTTGACATAAAATGTGTCTAGTTAGCAACCCTGACTATCACCAGTGAAATACATAAGACTAAACGCTGTAAACCCCATAAAACTAATTTACAACTAAAAAATTGATTGTAAATTAGGTGTTCGTTGGTTAACCAGTTCCAATGGAAACAATTTACGAGCATATAGGGGTGGGGTTGGCAAAATGTTGACAAGGTGAAATTAGAGTTATATTAGGGGCAAAACTTTATCACTAAAGCACTTTTTTAGCACTATTTCATCATATGTAGCACATCAGGGCCGTATCCAGGATTTTTGTTCAGGGGGGGGGTTTTACTAATTTTTGACTTTTTTTTTGGGGGGGGGGTTACTAATTTTTGACTCAGTTTTCGACTAATTTTTCTGATTTTTACCTAGGTTTTACTAATTTTCTACTTATTTTGGACTCGGTCAAAAATTTTGGGGGAGGGGGGGGGTTAAAACCGGGTAACACCCCCCCCCCTTGGATACGGCCTTGTAGCACATGCTTCAATTTGTAGCGCTTTCGTGATACATTTTTTTTGTCATGGACGAAATAATGATGACAAAATGACTCGTATAAACGTGTAAATCCCCTATTTTGGAGAAAATCCATTACTTACGACATCTCTGGAAAAACCTGGATGGTCAAAAAAAAACCGAGAAAAAACACTACTTTGGTGAAAAGTGACATATTTTTTAACAAAATATATATCCAGTTGGGAAATGTTTTGTTTTATGTCATAAGTTCACAAAATGTGTCACTTTTTTCTCATTGTGTCCCGGAACCTGGGAATGTGTCCCTTTTGACATAGAATGTGTCCAGTTGGCAACTCTCACTATCATCAGTGAAATAGATAAGACTTGACGCTGTAAACCCCATAAAACTAATTAAACTAAAAACTTGATTAAAAATTAGCTGTTCGTTGGTTAGTCAGTATCCAATGGAAACAATTTACGGGCATTTAGGGGGTGAGGGTTGGCAAAATGTTGACAAGGTAAAATTAGAGTTATATTAGGGACAAAACTTTATCACTAAAGCACTTTTTTAGCACTATTTCATCATATGTAGCACGTGCTTCAATTTGTAGCGCTTTCCTGATACTTTTTTTTGTCATGGACGAAATAATGATGACAAAATGACTTGTATAAACATGTAAATCCCTTATTTTGGGGTAAATTCTTTATTTACGACATCTCTGGCAAAACCTGGATGCTCAAAAAAAAGAGAAAAGGCACCACTTTGGTGAAAAGTGACATTTTTTTTTACAAAATGTGTCACTTTTTTGTCATTGTGTCCCGGAACATGGAAATGTGTCCCTTTTGACATAAAATGTGTCCAGTTGGCAACCCTGACTATCATAAGTGAAATAAATAAGACTAAACGCTGTAAAACCCATAAAACTAACAATTAAAAACTTTGTATTTAGAACAGTTAAATTCAACTATTGATTAAAATCAGCTGTTCGTTGGTTAAGCAGTATCCAATGGAAACAATTTACGAGAATTTAGAGATGGGGGTTAGCAAAATGTACTTTTCAATATGTAGGGAGGTGTAAATTTGTCGTTTCTTCAATGAAAGTATCCAAAAAGACATTTTTCGATAAATGTTATCTCCAAAAATTATATTTCAAAATCTAAAGGGACACAGGCCCCTCTCCGCAATTGAAGCCATTACCAGTATCGATAGCATAACTGGAAAATGTTGAGGTCTTGATTATTAGGAAAGTTATTTTTTATTGTATGAAAATTTGATAAGATTTTCGTTTCTGTCTTATAAGTCAAATTTGCCACAATGGTATCCTGCATCTAGGGCTACTTGCATGAACTAATAAACTCGATTTAATCATTTCCGGATCCTTTAACATTTTGGCATTAATTGCGAGGGGTATCGAAATTTATCTAAACAGGGAAAGATAGGTTAATTAAGTAAAAACAAGGCCATTTGTTTATCATTTGAATTGTTGTGGGAGTCTGTGTATAACCTAGGGATATGTTTTTCGAAGTTATAGCCTATATCAAAGTTAGAAACTAAGTTTTATGCTTCTTAAAGTTTGTTTAGTTTAATAATACGTTTAGAAGAGGTATTTTATTTCATTTATAATGATAATAATTGTGATAAAAACCTAATGTACTAATGTGTCAGCTATACAACTAACAATGGGGTTTCAAACTTTTTGGTCCATGAAATGTAACATCTGAGTATCCAAAAATGTGTCCATCTTGAAATCTATAAAACTAGAGGTTATTTTAGTTTACCTGTTGTGTTATTGACCAAAAGACGCTTTGTAAACCTCTTTCAAAGCTACCAGTTAGCACCAAATATAATTAAAACGGAAAATCCATGCAAAATATTTATATAAAATGATGTTTGAAAGCACGAAACTCGTATAAACATATAAATCCATTACATTGTAGAAAATCCTTTTCTTACGAAATCTCTGGCAAAACCTAAATGTTCAAAGAAAAAAATAAAGACCGAGAAAAAGTGCTACATTTGTGAAAAGTGACATTTTTTTTTACAAAACATGTATCCAGCTTGGAAACATTTCGTTTTATGTCATAAGTTTACACAATGTGTCACTTTTTAACGCTTTCATGTCATTGTGTACAGGGGCATGGCTACAGTATTTTTATTGGGGGAACAAGACAGGGGTGCTATTGAAGTAGGTGCTATTCAAGCGATATCGAAGAAAAGTAACTATTTAACAAACATACTACTTGGTGAATTTAAAAAAAATTACGGAATACATTATAAACAATAAACACACGTTAAACAGTCATAAATATAAGTTCTGGGGCTTTTTACTAAAATTGTCAGCAATGAGCTGCTGCAGACGACAGTAGTATAGCGTAAACAGGTTTCGGATGGGCGAAGGTAAATTTTGTATACACTTGGCTTTTTTTCAGCCAGATTCACCGCTAATGCTGCAGTACAGATCCCTCTTGCCCTCCTCTCCCCCCACCCACAGCACACGATACTCAAACTTATAATAGAACCAAACTCTATTCTGATAGTCTAATCGCTCGTAATTTTGAATAAATTTTGACTCTGTAAGATTTAATTTGTTGTACTAAACTTTTAATATACGTGATTTATTGAGATAATTTATGATTTTTAATTAAATTCATTTGTTTGTGGGTTCGCCAATTTATTTTAATGAATAGCACTGATATCAGCGGGCTATATAAAGCCGAAACAAAAATCACAGGCAGCGCAATAGCGCTGTCTAGCTAAAGATACAGGATAAGTCAAAGTTTTAAACACAGATTGTGCAACATTATATAGTGACATATTCCCCAGATTTAAAATTTGAAAGTATTCAAAACAGTTAAAATTATAATTATGAGCTTATCCGTTGGGCATTGTTTGACGAAGAATATCCAGAAAATCTGAACAATTCTTTGCGGTAGAAACCTTAAATTAATTAAAAATTGCCAGGGATGCTAATTGGAAGAGAAAATAGACTCTTAGAGTTTGATAATTACCTTCCCCTTGCTATACTTGTTTAAAAAAAGAATTCTGTAAAAACTATGCAAAAGTTTTTCTTATGTAAATCAGGGTATGGGGGGAGGGGGTACATTTCCGGCGGGGGGTTACACTGAACATCGTTTTTATGTCTATAATTCCCTTCACAGGCAAATCTTGGTCTCTTAGTGCAGCATGATAATCCTGATAAGAATGGAAAAAAAGAATGGGTTGGCACCGCTTATACGTGCACACAAAATTTCTAAATTGTGCAAAAAATACACATATTTTGTTTAAATTCGCTTTACTTCATTCTCGGAGGACATTGTCCTTTTGTCCGGGAATATGTCCTTTTGACATAAAATTATCCAGTTGGCAACCTTGACTATCATCAGTGAAATAGATAAGGATAAACGCTGTAAAACCAATAAAACCAACTTGAAACTAAGAAGTTTATACTTAAAAGAGTTAAATTTAACTATTGATTAAAAATTAACTGTTCGTTGTTTAATCAGTATCCAATGAAATCAATTCATGAAAATTTAGGGAGGTTGGCAAAATGTACTTTTCAAATCTAGGGAGGTGCAAATGTGTCATTTCTTCAATTAAAATATTCAAAAAGACATTTTTGATGACATTTATCCCCAAAAAGTTGTATTTCAAAATCTAAAGGAAGACACACCCCTCCCCAATTACAGCCACTATCAGTGTCGATAGTATAACTGGAAGATGTTAAGGTTTGTGTCATTAAGAAACTATCTTCTTTTTTTTACTGTGGGAAAATTTAATAAGACTTCCGTTTTTGTCTTAAAGTCGAATTTGTCACAATGACATCCTGTATCTATTTCTATGGATTAATAACTCGATTTAATTACTCGTACTTCCAGACCCTTTACCATTTTAGCATTGGTTGTAGGGAGTATCCGAATTTGTCTAAGCAGGGAAAGACGGATAATTAAGTAAAAACTAGGCCATTGGTCTATTATTTGAGTTTTTCTGGGAGTCTGGTGTAAAGTATTTGGAACATAAATTCGAGAAGGCTTTTTCTGGTGTCTCGTTTCTTAGAGATTTGGCCAGGTATATGTCAACGAGAACAGTCCAGGGGGGGCTTTTGGGACTAAGACTAGTCGTGGGAAAGGGTCCGTTCCCAGGCATGGTTGAACAACCAATAGCTGGAACTTCCGTTCCAGGAAAGTTATATTCTTGGCTAATTTCTAAAGGCAGTCCATCTTTAAAGACCATGTACCAACATTTATCGTCTATCTTTGGAATTTACGTAAACCATTACATCTGCCAATATAGAAAGAACTAAAAAGAGATTTACAGAGTGGCTAAAGAGAGGTTTACAGAGTGGTGGCAAGCGGTTAAAACTAGTGGAGCATATATCACTAGGAGAAAACCTCCAAGTGACATTTGAGTGACCGTTATAAGTACTTACGACATCTTACGCTAAATACTGGCAACATGTTGAAGAGTTATTTCGCCCGCTACCAAATTGCTGTGCAGCTGCAAATACTGCAAAAGACTGATTAATAAGCCATCGAAACGTTACGAGCTATTGAACTTTCTTCTATTCAAAGCGCCTTCTTGAAAAACACTTTCTTTTAAATGAACATTTTGAAATAGGCTGTTACACAATGCCTAATATGGATTTCCTCGCGATAGCGTCTACCTACTAGTTCAAATTTCTACAACTGAGAGTCTCAGGTTGATTGCTACCTTCACTTAGCCATTCTACGTTTGGTGGTTTTTTTTTACCTGATTTTATACAGTCGACGTGTGATCTATATTTGACAGTTTCCAACCAATGTTTAACATTTTTGAATTCGATAATCGAAAATTAATTCTCAATTGTGACTCCATTTGATGCTAGTATTTTAATTGAGACCAACTGCAATTGGATTTGAGACATACTATCTTTCGTAAGTGATTTAACACGGATAAACTACCCAATAAATTTTATTAGACCCTTCTTGTTACATGTGGAGTTTCGTGCCCGAAATCTGGCGTCCGTAATTAAACAGCTATGTTTAAAACAAACATTTAAATTTTTTGAATAATTGCTTTTTCAAATTTTAATCTCAATATGTTAGTTATTATTCCTATATTGGACCCGGCGAAAACTGGATATAACAAAAAGGTTGCTTTTGATTTTGTAAAACAGTGGAGGATAATTGGCAAATTTCAATTTCCTTTATTTGACTCCCCTCGATTATAAATTTTTCAATTTTATAATGTGGATTACTTGTAGCATATGCCCCAGGCTAAACAGTATGCCAACTGATTGCAGAGGTGGTAGGCGTGGCTAAAATTTAAGGATGAAAGGGCATATCTGTTCTATAGAAGGATGCAAAAATTAGGAAGGTCATGTAAGGTGTCCTTAGAAGCCAGGGATGATGTTGTAGTCCTTGGAAGATTTGCTCTTAATTTATTCAAGGAGGGGATCAGACCGTCCTACAAACGGTATTTGTTAGAGAATAGTGCAGAATTTTTTTTTTGTTTAGGTGATGCGTACAAGGTTGCAAAGCAATATGAGCAGATAGAACAGATAGTGGGGAAGGGAGACGCGTCTTCTTTTTCGGATGAATTTTTTTTCTGCGCTGACGAGGGTGAAATTTGGACTCAATGATAATGAGAAGGAACTTCGAGATGGTACTGATTCCTCGCAGGGGGGTGTGGCTAACCAGGAAATGGGAGCTGGTTTCGCGGTCCCGTGGGTTGGTTCTGCTGCCTCAGGGGATGGTTTTTTTTTGTTGCACTGCGAGATGGTACTGATTCCTCGCAGGGCGGTTTGGATACCCAGGAAAAGAGAGCGGGTTTTGAGGTCCCGTGGGATGAGAAAAAAAGTGGAAAGGGGGCTCGTTTTGAGGTCTTGTGGGATGAGGTTGATGCCTCACGGGATGGTTTTAATGCGTAGCGCTAATAGTTATGTAGAGATATCAACAGTAGTACTGCCATTTGTCGAACCACAATTTAGTATAGCAAAACCAAATAGGTCAAAACCGAGCCGTTCCGCTGCAATAAAACCCCGAGGATTTTATTGATAATAATATCTTGACGTAATTGCAGCATGGTAGGCTAATCAAACTGCAATGGTTCACATATCTATTCCATTATTTATAAGTTTATGCAATTTCATTTATTTGTCGCCAATATTTTCAGGATAAATTAGCCTTTCTCGATCATTCCTTTTGCCCTAATCCGAAGTTTATACATAATCCCAACTTTTCTTGTCCTCATCAAATTCAGGGGTATGGGGAACAAGTCTATTTTAAAGTATATAGAGAAAAATAAAGTGTTAAAATATCCAGTTTCCGACTATTGTTATTAGTGCGGTTCGTTTATACTATGTAAGTTTTAACTTATGCAAGTATTGTGTAGTGTTTATATTATGTAATTCTTTACTAGTTTTTGCGGAAAAATGTTAGTAGGTGAGAAGTGAATAATTTGGGAAGGGTATTGAATGTTTTGAATTCAATTAAAATTTGAGGGTTTAGCGAGCAGGTGATAAGCCAAATTTGGGAAATTTAACTTAAAACAGGGGGGAGAAACTGTAAAGTATTTGGAACATAAATTCGAGAAGGTTTTTTCTGGTGTCTCGTTTCTTAGAGATTTGGCCATGTATATGTCAACGAGAACAGTCCAGGGGGGCTTTTGGGACTAAGACTAGTCGTGGGAAAGGGTCCGTTTCCATGCATGGTTGAACAACTAATAGCTGGAACTTCCGTTCCAGGCAAGTTAAATTCTTGGCTCATTTCTAAAGGGAGTCCATCGCTCGCTTCCGTCGCAGCTAGTTGTTCTTGTGCTACCTTATTTTCTCTATGTGTATTCTCACGTTATTTCATAAAGACCATGTACCAACATTTATCGTCTATCTTTGGAATTTACGTAAACCATTTACATCTGCCAATATAGAAAGAGCTAAAAAGAGATTTACAGAGTGGCTAAAGAGAGGTTTACACTGGTATACCCAGTTATTTTTTCGAAGTTTTCGAAGTTATTAGTTTCTAAAGTTATAGACTAATTTTATGCATCTTAAAGTTTGTTCAGTTTAATTATACGTTCTGAAGAGGTATTCTTTTTTACTCGTAATGATAATATTTGTATTGAACAACTATTAAACAATATATAAAAATGTTGCTATAACAAGAATCTATAGTAAGAAATGATGATGCCGAAGTTAAGAGAGAAGTAGATTATAACCACCGGGCCACAGTTTATATAATTAGGCAGTAAGTTTACCGCAGATTATTTCTGGTTCTTCATTCTCGGTGCGAACAAAAAGCTCCTCCCACTTATTCATGCATTAGCGGAATCCACTTATTCATGCGGATGTATTCATGAATCCACATATTCATGAACTTATTCATGAACGCGAAGGCAAGTTTCGCGTTCAAGAGAGATCTGACTTGTCTACCCGTGAAAAGATCTAATGTCGCTTATGTTTATACGTTATCTGGAGCACTCGCACCTCGGTCCAGGTTTTTATAATGGGTGAGATAGGGAAAGACCATACTGCTAATTATATATACTGTGCACCGGACCGACAAAATTTTAGGGGCGCAAAATTTCAAATAAATAATCTAACGGCTATAATCATTTTTAATTTTTGACATTTTGTTCTATTAAAATAAAGTAGAGGGTGCAGTTGACAGTAAGTATAAGCAAATTCAATCAAAACTTTTAATTTTCTCCCAAATCTTCATCACCATTCCTTAAAAATAAAAGTAAGTAGACCGAATTTAATTAATTTTAATGTTTTGTGATATTTTGTATTCAAAATGTGTAAATAATGAAATTTTATTAACAAATGAACGTTTTGTAAAAATTTGACCTGAAAACTTTTGGCTGGCAGAAGGCGATAACAAAGATTTCGCCCTGGGCGCAAGAGAGGCAGAACCGTCACTGTATATCCCCCCTCTCCCTTCCTTATGTGGGTATTTTATCAGTGCATTTAACACCAATTTATGGGTACTGTTTATTGTATTTTCTTAAATAGCCAATTTTCTTGTCATTAAGTGGTAATACCCGGTAAGATACCTAAATCTAATTCTTTAAAAAGTCTGTAATCATTATCCGATTCTTCGTCTGGAGTCTCATGTAACAAATAGCAATCTTGTTTTCTTTTTTACTTCGCCATTTGAAAATGATCTGATATTTTGTGGATTACCAGAAAAGCCGCTTGGCAACTACCACTTTTAAGATTTGTCCGTTGAATATGCAAATTTTGTGTTCAGCAGAAGCATGTATTGATTTTTTCCGTTACTGCAAAATTTAAAGAAAGAACTTCGAATTAGGTTTAACTACCTAGACCTGGTGCCAGTGGTGGATCCAGAGTGGGGAAGGGTGGCACCCCTCTAATGTAGTCTAAAGTAGTGCAATTTACTTAATTAACGCAAGTTTGCGTTAATTAAACTTGCTCCTAACGCAAGTTTATCGGATTAACCTATTTTGCGCCCCCCCCCCCTAAAAGAATCATGGTGCAAGAATTATAGCGATCAGCCTAAATAATAATATGTATTTCAACAGAATACAGCCATTCGATCGTTGGGGAATGATTCTATAGGTGTTAATGGCACAGTAGGCTATGCTGCTTCAAGTACTTGAAAGCAAGGGCGTATCAAAGGATCTTGTTCGGGGAGAGGGGTTATTTTTTAGGAGGGGGGTTTGCAGAAAAATGCATAAATTTTTTTGTTAATGTGCAACTTTGTCACGTTCTTATGAGTCGAGCATTTTTTTTTGGGGGGGGGGGGTCAAACATGGTAAGCTATTCCCTGGATACGGCCTTGCTTGAGATGGCTTTACTTAGGATGAATTTATGATTCCTAAGCCATTTCGCCTATTGATTTTGGAAGTGCCAAAGAGAATGGGAAACTTAAAATAAGAATCGGGTCTTCGGTGATTTCACGTGAAAAGATAAGGATTAAAGTATCTCCTAACACCACAAACAGTTGTAGCGTCTGGCGACTTCACTAAAAATGCAGAAAATTCCAAATAAACTTGGATATTTATTGTAGTTAATCCGTAATAGGATTAGGCTGGGTACTTGTTAATTATTCAGAACACACTCAAGAATTTGCTCTGTAAGATTAACAAAAACCGGTTTGCCCCTCTGTAATCGGTTATGATTTGCTTATTTTAAGTTAGAAAAACTACGAAAAATTAGGTATATTTTAATTGAATATTTAATATATAGAGAGGGTTAGGGGTTATGTATTTAATATAATACGTTCTGGGTGGCCTGCTTTCCATGATTTTCTGCTGTAGTTCTCATAATTTTGTTAATAAAGTATTGTATTTTCATCATATTTTGGCATATTTCGTTAGGATTAACCTAAGTTCACTTCTTGAGTGTGTTCTGAATAATTAACAAGTACCTTAGGCTGAAATTTCTTCGTAAATGATAATTAACCCTTAACTGACAGGGTGAATAAAGGTTGCACTAACTGCAGGGTGGATCTGCTGGATACAGGGCCGGAGTAACAGCGTTTTTGCCGCTCCGTTTTTGCGAAATTTATTACGGAAATCCCTAAAAATTCGGAGAAAGTGAAAGCACTGAACAGATCACAGCTGATGAGCCAAAAATAATGAAAGAAAGAGGTGATACCGAACTCTCAGCTGCCATTCTTGGGAAACATCTCTCAGTTTATAAGTGGCCACGGAACTCCTGTGTTGTTTAAAATCACTTTTCTGTGAATAGACAGCGCAACGGCGGAGTGAGCTTGACACTTTGACGATAAATCATACCAGTCCAGTTTTCATTAAGAAAAATAATCACTCAGCGGTAATTTATTGCGCCCCTAGGCCCGGGCCTATTGGTAAACCCAGGCCTGGCTGGACACCAGTTTTTTTAAAACTCAAGAAAAACACTGTTATAAACTTATCGCTATTTTGGTTACAACACATTCAGATACATCATTTAGGAACATTAAAACAGAAAAATTATTCCACTATTCGCATTTTGGGCACAGGAACTTGGCCTGTTCCATACCCACATTTTTTTTGGCACGAACTGCAGGACGGCTGCACTTGAATTATCTGTCCTTGCAGTGAGGTCAAATAATGCAACGACCTTTTTCGGTTGTTGGAATCTAAAGAATGCGTCTGGGGGACATTTTGAGCCGAAAATCCCCAAAGCAAAGGTTGTTGATCAAATCTCGCACAGTGCTCGTTGGATCTTTTGGTGGGTTGCTCACCTAAGTTGCGGCTTGATGGTGGATCATCCTAGCTCTATCAGCACTTTTCTTTGGGTCAAGTCTTTTTCTTAGGGTGTTGAGTAGCTCGAAATGATGTTGACATTGACCCCATCTATGTCAATGATCACAAACCACACCGCCATGGACCATCTTGTCGTTTGGTGGCTAGTCGTGTAAGAGGAGGGCTTTTGGTCTAGAGAGTCTACTTTACTTCTGTATGTCATGATGATCTCTGGTTTACTACTCTCATGGTCAGTCGCTGCTCGGACGTAGCAAGAATGACTGTTGATTTTTTCTTCGGGACATACGACACTAGGTTCAGATGGTCTCTAAATCTGAAGATGGACGAGTGAGTTCTCTTGTACGTCTAGCGAGGAAAGGGGGGTTGAATTTCATTTTTGTTCTTTTTTAAACGCGTCTACGTAGGTCATTGCCAAGGCCCTGGGCATTTCAATGAGCTCAATGAACGTGAACCAGCTGTCGGTTGTGATGCTGTGGCTTGAGCCCTTCAAGTGATCGACAAGGGTCATAACAATTCGCGTTGGAATTAAAGCATTCTGTATTTCAACCATAGGTGTCTTCTTGCCAGTGTAGACAAAGGCGTTAAATATATGATGTGTTTTGAGTCCGCTAGGCATTAATTCTTGAATCCATACTTCTTTGGCATAGATAATACATCGTGAATTTGCGTCGTCCTCTAAATACAACTAGCATTTTATCAATCATCGAGTACTAGCCTGGTGAGTAATTGGCTTTGCTGTTTGCAATGAAGAAGTCAAAAACTTCTTTTAGGGTAGCTAGAGGTCCACCACTTTCGCGACCTGTTTGCCTATCGTTGGACCGTATACAGTGTTGCGGATACCGGAATTTCTTCAGGCTCAGGGCAGAAAATGTCTTAGCCAGTTCCATCTTATTAAATTCCATCAGATCTTATTAAACATTTAAATTTATTTGTAAGCGATAAGAAGTGAGATGGGACCGTGTTAGCCTGTCTAACTAGGGTAGGGAATAGTCAAGGACTAAGAATGTGTGATTTGCCCTAAAGCCCTTCTTTTCAATAACCAGTTCGTTTTAAAAATCAAGTAGTAGTTGTTTGTTTACTATTGTAAAGTATTTAACATCAATTCGAGAAGCTTTTCCGGGTATCTCATTTCTTAGTTATTCGGGCATTTATGTGTCAACGATAGCGGTTCAGGGGGGGGGGGGGGCGCTTGGGACTAAAGCAAGTCGTGGGAAAGGGAGCGTTCCCAGGCCTGGAAAATACGATCCAGGAAAGTTATATTCTTGGTTCATTTATAAAGGCAGTCCATCTTTCGCCTTCGCCGTAGTTAGTTGTTCTTGTGCTACCTTATTTTCTCTGTGTGTATTCTCGCGTTATTTAATAAAGACCATGTACCAACGTTTATCGTCTATCTTTGGAATTTACGTACACCATTACATCTGCCAATATAAAAGGGCATATAGAAAGAACTAAAAAGAGGTTTTCACTATTTACTATATTCTATTAGAATAAAGATAGTCTGAAGTATAGATTAGAAAACGGTTTGGTACTGTTCTATTAGCTGTAAAACACGCGAAAAGTGAAGTTTAGCTAATGCTTACGATATAAAACAAAATAGGATAAAAATATAATAGTTAAGAAACAAATTTTGGCTATATATTTACACATTAGGGAGGTGGGGGTGAAGCATAGCATATATTAAATACGTAACCTAACCTAGGTACCTTTTCCCCCTAAACCCCAACAAACTAAAGTTTAAATATAGTTCCTGGAGTGAGAAACCCTTTGTTTATACAGCCTCAGAGAGGAAAACACCGGGTAATGCCTAATTGATCCTTGCTTTTCTCGAGTGGCTTTCTAGCGCCTTTTACAGCTAATATTATAGTACCAAAGGTTTTTCCAAGTATTATACAGAACAACAACACGCTCAACCCAAGACGGCAGCGAAGTTGAATTCTATTGGGGTGGGGAGGGAGCTAAACTAGCGTTTACGGACAAAGAGAATAGCGCACTATTGTTGTTATAGGATGAATTCTAAGCCCTTGTTCCTCTGACAATCTCTTTGACCCATCTTGTTCGCAGAAGTGGGAGGGAAAAAGAAACGAAAAGAAAAATAAATCAAATAAAGGCACTTACCTGTCATAGCGATCATACTCTGTTCTTGATCTGTAATGAAACTGGTTTTCTGTATCCACTCCGAGATAATCAGCTTAGCCTGAGCGAGATAAACCGTAACTATGCAGGTATATTTTAATCAAATATTCAATATATAGAGTCGGTCAGTTTAGGTATTTAATATAATGCGTTCTGCGCGGCCTGGCCTGCTTTCCATAATTCTCTGTTGCATTTGCCATAATTTTGTTACTAAACTAGTATATTTTCTTCATGTTTTGGTATAGCTTATTAGGGTTAACCTAACCTCACTTCTTTGGTGTGGTCGCTGTAACGCGTAAGTGCCCAAATAAAATATATGTTATTGTGATTAGACGTTAAATGGTTTAATTTGATTGAAGGACTAACAGTAAAATTAAAAACCAGACACTTTCGACGGAGGTAGGATTTGGCCCATCTCCCTTCCTTCGTAACCCTAAGATTCTCTGGTGCTCTTTGGCACCCTTCTCCACGGTTTAGGTTCGCCGCAATTCATTCATCTTTCAAACAGTTCGTGGTAACGAACTGTAAGTAAGGAGCCGCCCGGCTCAATAGTAACCGAAACTCTAGAAAAGGAGATTTTGATACCAATAGATACAGCAAAAGAATCAGATTTCAATGCTAATTTCAACTACGTAACTTTCATAAGGTTTAATGCTACTCATAAAAAGTTACGCGCCTGAGAAAATTTGGCTGATTTTCGAAAAAAAGGTGAAAGACCCCCTAAAAGCTATATAACCTAAATAAAAATCACACCATCAGATTCAGCGTATAAGAGAACCCTACTGTAGAGGTTTCAAGCTTTGTCTACAGAAATGTTGAATTTTGCATTTTTTGCCAGAAGAAAGATCAAGGATGCATTTTTATTTGTTTGTTTTTTTTTCCAGGGGTGATTGTATCGACCCAGCGGTCCTAGAATACAATGGGAGGGCTCAATGGAACGGAAACTAAAATTCCTAGTGCCCTATTTAAGTGACTAAAAAAATGGACGGCAACTAGGCCTCCTCTCTCGCTCTTTTTCCCAAAGTCACTTGAACAAAATCTTGAGATAGCCATTTTGTTCAGCATGGTCGAAAATATGATAAAAATGTCTTTTAGGATGACTTGATCCCCCAAAGTCCCCAGGAGGAGGGCTGAAAGTTATGAACTTTACTCAATGTTAACATATAGTATTGGTTATTGGGAAGTATACAGACTTTTTCAGAGGAGATTTTTCTGGTAGGTGGGGGAAGGAGAGGGTCGGGGGCTATATGGAAGGATCTTTCCATGAAGGAAGTTTTCATGGGGGAAGGGAAATTGCCATGAAGGGGGCGCCGGACTTGCCAGCATTATTTATTGGTTATTGGGAAGTATACAACCATTTTCAGGAAGGATTTTTTCTGGAGGGGGGGGGGCAAGAGGAGGGGGTTAATCTGGAGAATATTTCCGTGGAGGATGTTTCTTGGGGGTAAGGGACATTTCTATGGAGGGGGCGCCGGATTTCCAAGCATTATTTAAGAAACGATCAGAAGTTAAATAAAAAAACAAGTTTTTTCAACTGAAATCTAAGAAGGAATATTAGAACTTAAAACGAACAGAGATTATTATGTTTATGAGGGGGTTCTCCCCCAAGTCAATACCTCGCTCTTTACGCTACAGTTTTTTTTAGTGCTTTCAAAAGAGCTATCTATTCTAATTAAACGGCCTTTGTGATTCTGGGGTTTTTGAATCAAAAATTTTTTTAACTTTTAACTTAAAGAGCGTGGTATTGACTAAGGGGAGAACCCCCTCATATACGTAATAACATATACGTAATAAAAAAAAACAATAAAAAAACAAGCGATACGGCTCAATAATAATCGAAACTTTTAAAAACGAAATTTTGATGTCAATAAATGTATCAAAAGAATGTGTTTATAATACTGATCCTAAATATATAAATTTTATTAAGTTTAGTATTACTCATCAAAGGCTAAGAGCCTGAAAAAATTTACGCGATTTTTTAAAGAGGGGGAAAACATCCCCTACAAGTGAAAGAATTTTAATGAAAATTACACCGTCATATTCAGCGTATCAGAAAACCCTACTACATAGGTTTCAAGTTCATATCTGCAAAAATCTGCAACTTTGTATTTTTTGCCAGAAGAAAAATATACGAATATAGAAGTTAGTTACGTAAGTTAATTTGTAAAGACATCCATTTAGCAAAAGAAAAGTAAAATTTTTATGCAAATAAAAGCTGCATTAACTAAAAAACGATCAGAAATTAAATAAAAAAAACAAGTTTTTTAAACTGAAAGTAAGGAGCGACATTAAAACTTAAAACGAACAGAAATTATGCCGTATATGAAAGGGGCTGTCCCCTCCTCAACGCCTCGCTCTTTACGCTAAAGTTTGACTCTGTCTCACAACTTTATTTTTTAAAACAATAAAAAACTTTAGCGTAAAGAGCGAGGCGTTGAGGAGGGGACAGCCCCTTTCATATACGGAATAATTTCTGTTCGTTTTAAGTTTTAATGTCGCTCCTTACTTTCAGTTTAAAAAACTTGTTTTTTTTATTTAATACAGTCAAGAATCGAGTTAATTCTTTTCAAAGGTCATGAACTGTTCTTAGGCCTTTGTTTTCTACCAAACCAAAGAGTTTATAATCTTTTTTATCTTCTAGATGTGGAACAGTTACGGAGTATTACCCCCGAAGTTGGAAAGGAATTACTGTTACCATAAGGAGGTTCATCAATGCCAACTTAAAGCTTGGTTTGCCGACTAGCGCTTCTCAGAATTTATTAATGATCGAACTTGAAAACTTGCGGCTGTTGATTGCACCAGGAACTCTGCCTTTCCCCCGAGTCATACTGACCCAGGAGCACAACCAAATATCTGAGGTTTATGAGAGTCCAAGTCGGCTCATTCCACAGATATATGCACGAATTGCCTGTACAAGAATTTAGCCTTAAAAAAAAGTTGACTTTTCTTTGGCAAACTGCCGCTGCTCTTAAATTAGCTCACAATATGGGCTTTTTACATTTAGCAGTATCATCTAATTCCATTCATATTGTAAGCCCTACTCAGGAAAAACGGGACAATTCCGAGTTTGCCATTCGCGCGCGAGGTGAGTTGAAAAATTGTGTTTATGTTAAGCGCCCTTGGGACGTGTTTAAGAATATTTATTGGAGATGGATGTCACCGGAGGTAATGAAAAGACAAGTGCCTACAGAAGAGTCGGATATTTTTTCTTTGTGCATGGTGGTAGAAGAAGTCTTTACAGGAAAACGGCCATGGGAAAACAGAGATTTCAAAGGTGTGCTTGAATTGATAAGTCAAAAAAATGGGAGAATCTGAAAAATCAAATAAAAAGAATCCTGTCATCAATGTTGAACAATTTCCTACACTTATCCAAAGGCTGTTAAGAGCTGGGCTGGATGTGCAGCCGCACAAGCGCTGTGACTTGTCAGAAATTGAATTTATGCTCGAGCAGCAAATTATAGCGATTTCTAAAACTGAAAAAGGTATCACACCGAGTCTTGATCAAGCACCTTCTGTCGGTAAGATATCTTTTAGAAAGCCCGTTGGAAACGAGAGTGATTCGGACTCAGAAGAGTCGTGTCCGAGTCAAGATAGATTCGTAACTGCTAGAGATTCCGGTGTTTTTGAAACTCCAGAATTACCCGGTGAAAACGCAGAATCAGTAAGCTCTGCATCTTCTAAACCTTATGTACAGCCAAATGTGGAAACGCTCGTCCGTACATTTAGTACAAAAAAAGATTTTGTGAAGCCAACAAGTTCAGGGGATAATACATTTTATCAGAGTGTTTCGAACAGTCCCACCCCAAGCAAAAGTTTTTCGAGGCGATTTTCACTTCCGTCACGGTCGGAAAAAACCGAAACAAGCTCCTTCGATTCGACAGTTAAAGTGTCCTTTTTCCCGCTGCAGCCAAATCGCAGATCGGTTAACGATTCGTCTGGCTCATCTTGGGGTAATATATTGAACTGGAGCAAAGCCGGCATATTGAAAAATACAAAGATGACGTTATCTCCCGAACCGAAATCAGCAGATGTGAGTGAAAACAACACTGACTACTACCCTGTCCAGCAACCACTTGACACAGTGGATAGTCCACCGGAGCCAATTAACGCCAAGGTTCATAAGACCAAAAAATATCCGGCAAAAAAAGGTTCATCAGAAGCTATCCCATCTCTCCCTCCGGTGCCAAAAATTACCATAGAGCCCCGAAAACCAGCAAGCCACTTCAGCTCCCCCGCGGTTTTCGTTCCACCAGCAATCCAAGGTGAGCATAGAATACACTCTAGCGATGAGAATCGACGCACGCACATTGCATCTGATATCCAGTCTGTTATTGCCCAGTGTAATAGAAAAACAAGAAGAACCTGGTAAATCTGAATTGCTCTGTATTCTTTCTAGAGCTAATTCAAGCTCTGCTTGTACTCAAACTGAAAATTTGTGCAGTAAAGGAACGCAGACTGATGGTTTCCAAGGAAATTCAAGCGATGAGGTGAAGCGTTACTTACAAATTGATTCTGATGATAGTTCTAGCGGATCGTATAAATTGTCTCAACCCCTGGTGGTATCAACTCCTCAAAGAGTGGGTGCCCCATCTAAAAATACAAAAGATGCTTCGGTTGGCAGTTTTGACGAGTTTTCAAGAGGACATATTGTAGAGACAAGCTCACCTGTTACTGTTGAAGGAAAAAAGCGGTTTGTCAGTTTTTACGAGCATGGCGAAGTTTCCCAAAAACCGAGCCGGGGAAAAAATGGCAAAGAGTCATTTAGCAGTGGATCTTTGTATGAAACTGCCAATGAGGTGAGCCAACCTGAAAAGTTTTTTTTTGTACCACCCCCAAACCAACCCAAGTAAATCTGACCAACTGGCCTTTAGTGCCTTATGACGACTCTGTACCTGCGTCCAAAGATACTAGTCTTATATCTGAGAAAATTGTCGAGAAAATAGACACAGACCGAGGTAGTGTGAATGTGGACTCTGTTGTTTCCGAAAATTTTGAAAGTGTTATTGAGAATTCAAGTGGCAACACTGGATCAGCTCCATGTAGTGTTTCAACTATAATTGATACCACGAATCCCATTGACTGTGCAGATTTAGATACTCAAGAAGTGGTTCCAAAGACTGTTCCAGCTAATGAAACCATTACTGAAAACTCCCATCTATGTCATAATCACATTCAACATATGCAAAAGAATCGAATTGGTTTTGAATCATGTGCAGCTGATGGCTGCCCTGTTGAAGATAAGGAGAATAACAGAAATGAGAATACATATAATCATATGATACAAACCCTGTCTACTGAACTAGTGGCCTCGGAGTAATGTATACACCTTTAAACAGCGGTTCTCTTTAAACAGGTATACAGTGAAATTGAAAAAAAGAACGAACATTAATAAAAAGATTATTTGTCGGTTGTTGAGGACTCGGTAGAAGTCAATTCTACCAATCAGTGAATTCTATTCCTTTTTCAGTGAATTAAATGTATTTTAGTGCATTCCTCTTTTTTTACAGCTGTTGTTAACATTTTCTTGTTAATTCTTGCTTGTTTCCATTGGTGTAATTTGACAAAACCTAAAGTGAGAGAAGAGTAGGGGGAACAGGGAGGAGGGGGATCTAGCACAACGTCTGCTGGTTAATGGAGATGGTTGCAAAAGAAAAAAACAACGCTGACATCTGTTTTTAAGCAAAGTTATGGAGGGGGAGGTTTGAGGGGATAGAACATCATTTCATACTTTTTTGTTCTGTTTTTGCATTCTTTTGTGAAAATTAGCTATCACATCAGCTTATAGAGCTTGGAATTTTTTTTTTAAGAATTTATACCCTCTTATGGCAAAACGGCTTGCTTTGATTCAGTTAAAAGTTAAATTAAAAGAAGAGTAGGTCTTCAGAAAATTCTATTTGATTTTGCTTTCTTTATGTTGTGCAGCATATTTAAGTAACATAGCTGCAACATCATGCAATATAGACAAATTTGATTAACGTCTGACTTTTTGAGAAACCAATTAGACCCCTAGGAAGCCGTTTTTTAGAACCAAATATTCTAACATCAAAGCCCTTGATTGACCTATTGTATTCCCTAAAAATAATCATTAGTAACCGGAACTGATGAAATCATAAGGCACTACTTTCTGCAATCTAGCCTTGAGTTGTTTTTTTTTTATTATTATTATTAAGGTAATTTTTTTTCTCGACGGTAATTAATAAGGTGTTATTTGAAATTTCTAGTCATATTAAGATTTAAAACCACCCCCATAAACTTAGTATACTAGATTGACTAGTAGACTGTGTTTTTCGTATCGTATTCGGTTCCGAACATACTTGCTTATGTTGCTTCCAGTTTCTAATGTGGAAATTGGAATATTTATTCCAACATGCGTAATATTACTGATTCCCATTTCCAAAAGATTGGAAATTGCAGCTTTTTTACCTTATTTCGGAAGTCTAAACAAAACTGACCTTGCATAATGACTGATCGTCAATAACGGAAAAAAGAAGCTTAGCTTTTCGGCTCTTTACAACCTACAGATAAACGCCATCTGGATGAGTCAACTTAAAAAGAGCTTTTGCGCGACAAAATTAACATAAACTTTAAAAAGGTAAAATTTTAATCCGTGTGCTTCGAGATCGGAAAATTTCAAGTGGAGAATTTAAAGATAATTTTTCTAAGAACGAGCATGGTGAATTTTAATTTGAATAAATGCCAAGACAGCATGTTATTTTTAGGAGAAAGAACATTTTTTTTTCAAGAGACAAACTACGCCAACCTGATCACAAAACTAAGAAAAACACGGTCTCTATTTCCGTTAAAACATCTTGTAAAAATGTTCGTCTTTCTTGGCCAGCGTTAGGTCTCCTCAGTCTTAACTATGTGATATTCTTAAGAATTAATGAAAATTTATTGTAAGAATACTCAAGAATTATTTCTTAAGATGTGATATTGTTAAGAATTATTGTAGTGTATTTTCCTGATTATCTGAATTACTGCTACAAAATGGATTATTTTTTTTTACGTGAATTGGAGTAGAAGTTTCATTCAGTAAACTAAATTTGGCGGGTGATTATTCATACCTTATTGTAGCCATAATTTAAAATTGAAGCGTGTCAGTTCGTTGTTTGTGCCTTTATTTTTAAATATGAAGGCACAGGATAGTTTCAGTGTAATTATTTTGCATCAATCCTAAACAGAAGTCACATCTGTTCCTTTTTTTGTTAATGGGGGGAGTCGGTAATTTACCTGGAGAATAAGTTCTCCAGAAATCCTTAGGTTTATACCATCTAATGACAATCATCTGTTTTCTAGTCGTATATGAATTTCGAGCCCTGAGAGGCATGGTCTTATGGCAGTGGCTTAGCTAGTTGTGAAGGGGTGGAGACTAGGGATTTCAATTTTCCCCGAGTGCAACACCCCCCGAGTATACTGGTCCCCGGGGGCTTTTATATTGTTATTTTTTATAAAATAAAGACCTAGTTAAATGTTTAGGAGGGGCGGGGAAGTGGCGAAAATTGTTCCTCAAAAAGCTGCCTTTGCCTCTGCCTCTCCCCCTCGAAATATCTTTCCTGGAAATTCGAGGTTCATTTGTGTTATATTCGTGCAAAAATTAGTGTTCATTGAATTTACTTTTATTTTAAGGTACATTTGTTACGTTTTCTTTTTTTTTCATTAATAGGTATCGCATGGAGTTAAATAGCGATCTGTCATCTTATTATTTTGATAGAACAAGAAGTTCCAGTTTTAAAGTTTAATATATCTTTCTGAAAGTTTAGTATTTATTTGTTATTAGAATCTATATACTGACCGTTGAAGGATGGAACGCTTATTCCGTGAGAAATTAGCTTATAATTTATCATGTGAAGCCAGGATTATCTTATAATCCAGTACAGATTAAAAAGAACTTAAACTTAACACTACAAAAAATGCTTTCTGTGGGCGGATCCAGGGGGAAAGGTCCCCAAGATTTTTTATGGCGCCCTCATTCCTTGTTTTTTCTTCTTTTTTTACTCTTTTTTTTCGAATAAATTTGTCAATTTGGTCAATTATAGACATCTTTTGCACACTGGGCCCCTCAAACCAAAATTGTCCTCATTGGCGCCCTTATCACATCGAGCCTCTTCCAAGATTTTGCTTGAGATCCGCCACTCCCTGCTTTCAGACAACTTAAGACTGGATCCAAAGACTTTAATTCAAAATTCAATGGTATAAAATTAGATTCAGTTGATAGATTGTTTTGTGTTGCTTTTCTTGTTTTTTTTATAATTTTGAAAAGTAAATTCAATAACTTAACGTTAACAAAAATTTAATGCGCTTTCAAGTAAATTTAAGATAGGATCCAAAGAAACTTACTTTTAATTTCAGTATTTAGACTAAAATCATCGACTGTAGAAATACGAAGGGCGTTAAGTGACATTTTCCAAAATATTCAGGAGAAGCAAACAAACAAAACGCCTTTTAAACCTTCGACGGTATAAAAGGCCATTCGACGGTACGTCAGTTTTTCCGGAAGTATAGCGTTTGAATTTTTGTTTTTGTGTGTGTGTGTGTGAATAAAGAAGGCAAAACATGGCAAAAAGTTTTCGTTTTTCACATTTCAAACAAACTTAAGAGGATTCGATACCTAGAAAATCCTTTTTCTAGCCTCAACGCCAGCTGACAGTGTCTATTAGCAAATTCTCCCAGGTCAAAGTTTTCAATCAATGCAGGTTGCTTCACATGGAGCTCCCAAAGCTACTAAATTGATCACATGGCCTTTCTTTTAAGAAATTGGAAATATTTTCCAAGCAAGTGTGCTAGAAAATTTTTAGGGTTGGCCGTTTCCTGAGCTTTTAAAAGAAAATTCTGCTCAATTTAGTCGAAAAAGCAAAATTCACACTTCCTTAGGATATACGTTTCATTAACACTGAATATCTCTATCTCTGGCACAACACGAGAGAGGGTAAGTAGTTTTTCTAAGATTAAGGGGATAGTAGAAGCCGGCTTTTAGTTTTATGTCCTTCATTCGGATCTCTTACCTAAGCTCTACAAGTTATAGAAAGACTGCTCATTCAATTTTGAATAGTTTGGCCACACAAACTACACTATTTTGAATAGTTTATGAGATATGAATGAATAGTGTATGAGCTTATGATGAATAAGATAGGTGGTCCTTTAAGTTATTAAATTAAAAAAACAAGTTTTTTTTAACTGAAAGTAAGGAGCGATATTAAAACTTAAAACAAAACAGATTTTATTCCGTATATGAAAGGGGATGTCCCCTCCTCAACGCCGTGCTATTTACGTTAAAGATTGCTTCTTTGTCACAACTCCACTTTTTAAAGTAATAAAAAACTTTATCGTAAAGAGCGGGGCGTTGAGTAGGGAACAGCCTCTTTCATATACGGAATAATTTCTGTTCGTTTCAAGTTTTAATGCTGCTCCTTACTTTCAGACACAGTTTATATAATTATCCAGTAAGCTTATCGAAGATCATTTCTGGTCTTCGTTCTCGGTGCGAACAAAAAGCTCCTCCCACTTCTTTCTGCATTAGCGGGCTAGTGTGTTGACTCAATGAGAAATGGTTACAAAGTGCATTATTCGTAATTGCGAAAGCAGAATAAAACTTGGTGAGCCAGCCAAGTGGTTTGCAAGTGTCCCATCTCACAGGTATGACTTAATTTATATACAAATTATGACTTAAGCTATTATTTACATACAGTGGACTCAAATGATTGGCCTATGTAGGATTTCCCTTTTTCCGAATCACCACGTAATTTCCCTTTGAGAAAAAACTGATAAAACTTTAAAAACTGAAATGTAAATGCGAAGTCCCAAATCTCATTACCAAATGTCATCGCTTTACGTCACTTTTAAAATAAAATTTATTTTTTACTTGATTATTGTCTTAAATTTATTCTGTGTATTTCTTTCAATTCTTAACCAATGTTATACTTATCTTGTGCATTATTACAGCCCACTATATATACATTCATATAAATTTATATGCAGTGTTACCGCCATACCAATTATTCTCCTTTCCTTTTTTATTCTTTAATAATAATTTCTGGTCGTTTTGAGTTTGAATTATTGTAGGCTTCTATTTCTACTGATCTTAAGTTTAATATGGCCTTTACTTTTCTTTAAAAAAAAACTTTCTTTTTCGTAAAGTTTTCGTAGTGTATATATATATATATATATATATATATATATATATATATATATATATATATATATATATATATATATATATATATATATATATATATATATATATATATATATATATATATATATATATATATATATATCGGTGTGTACAAACAGCTCCTCTCATTTGATCTGCCATCAGCGGTCCAATTACCCTGGAATACGTATTTTGGCAGAAACTTTCTCAAAATGCCTTTGAAACCAACTTGAGACTTCGAAATCTATTTTTAATTCCTAAAAATATCTAATAATAACATTACACTACTAACTACCGATTTTCATGTATGTATTGGAATAAATTAATTTAAAATTAGTTTCTTCAAAATTAGTGTTCCAACGTTGAAGCCAAGTTTCGCGTCCAAGAGGAATCTGACTTGTCTACCCGTGAAAAGATCTGATGCCACTTATGTTTCTATCTGCAAAAACGTTCTCCGGAGCACTTGCACCCCGGTCCGGGTTTTTATAATGGGTGAGATAGGGAATGATCATACTGGATAATTATATAAACTGTGCTTTCAGATAAAAAAAAACTTATGTTTAATTTCTGAACGTTTTTCAACTAATGCAGGCTCGAATTTGACTCACCGCACACGAATGATTAAAACGAAATTTGCATATTAATTTTGGCCAACTTTTCCCAACGTAGAAGAATGCTCCCGCGGAAAATTCCCTCCGGAGAATTTATCCTGTGAAAAACTCCCCCATAGACAATAACTTCCATGGAAAATCCCCCCACCTACGGAAAGATCATCTAGATAATTCCAGCCTTGTAAATATTTCCCCCGGACAATTCTTCTTAAAATTTCCATTTATAAAATTCAGTCGGCACGAAGAAAGTAAGCCATAAAAAGAATTCTGTACAGGAGTTTCTGCAAATTCCCTCAGTTTAAAATTTCTCTTGGAAAGTTCACCTCTTCGGAAATTCCCTCCCCCTGGTAAATTACCCCTTAGAAAATCTCCCCCGTAGAAAATTATCCCCCTCCCCGGAAAAATGTATGTATACGACCCAATAACAAGTAATGTACGTAAACAATAGGCGAATTTTATTACTTACAAACCTTTCCTTAGGGGCTGTGGGGGTTATGTTATGTTCAAAAACATAGTTATTAGGCTTTTTAACTATGCTGAACAAAATGGCTATCTCAGAGTTTTGATCGGATGACTTTTAGAAAAAAACAGGTGGGTGGGAGAGGGGCAGTTGGCTTCCAATCTTTTTGGTCACTTAATAAGGGCACTAGAGCTTTTTATTTCTGTTGGTATGAGCCCTTTCTCGATATTCTAGAGCTAATGGTTCAATACCATCACCCCTGGGTAAAAAACAAACAAACACGCATCCGTGATCTTTCTTCTGGCAAAAATACAAAATTCCGCATTTTTGTAGACGGAAGGTTGAAACCTCTACAATATGATTCTCGGATACGCTGAATTTGATGGTTTGTTTTTCATTAAGATTCCTTCATTTATTTGGGGTGCCTCCCCCCCCCCCTTTTTCGAAAATCAGGCAAAATTTCTCAGGCTGGCAGCATTTGATGCGTAACACTAAACTTAATGAATCTTATATATTTGGAATCAACATAATAAGGAAATACTTTTGATATGGATATTGATATCAAAATTCCGATTTTTACAGCTTCGGTTACTATTGAGCCGCATCGATCCTTACTTGCAGTTCCTTACCACGAACTGTTTGATTGAATCGTAACAACATCCCAATATTGCGATATAGGGAATGAAAGCTAATTGTTTTCTCCGTATATAGATGCGTGCATAGTGACTGAAAGCTGTATACTCACTTAGCAAATCAAGAAAAAGATTTCTAAACATCAGTACGATTCATGATACCAATACAAAATTGTCCCCTGCCCTGATCTTCAAAGAGTGAAGAGCTTACTCTAGGAAGCCTTTGTTTTCAGCGCTAAAAAATATTAGTAAAATTTTCGATAAATAATGGAAGTTAAAAAAGAGAGGTCCAAGTCTTTTAAGTCGACATTATACTTCTACAAATTTGGTTCATTTTTCGTCATTAATAATCCATGTTCTGTCGTAAGGACAAGAAGCTTAGGGTTACTACCATTTCATCTAACCGTCACAAGCTCTAAACGTCATTTCGTCGACAGTCAGAACATCAACACGTCAGGATTTTGACATCGACAATGGCAACCCGTCAGAACGTCGACAATGATAATATCAACATGTCACGACATTGATAAAAAAATTTACAAGTTTAAATAAGTATATTATATTTTATAAACAAATCTCGTTTATACATTATCGCATAAGGGGGGGGGGGGTAAAGCCTAGCAGATATTAAATATCTACCATAAACTCATGACACTTTCCCCCCTACACCCAAAAAAAACAATTTTAAGAATTCAATATGTAATGCCAGATTTTGTCGATGTCCTGACGTGTCCATGTTATGACTGTTGACGTTCTGACAGGTAGTGATTGCGTCCGTTAATAAACTGATGTACTAAGATTATGACTTTCGACGTTATGACGGATTTTTTGTCGATGTTATGACGGTTTTGTCGATGTCCTGACGGTAGTGGTCCTGACGCCTTCCGGGAGCTAGTCTCAATAAGAGACAGAAATTTTTTTAGTCCGGAAAATGTTAGTGAAGCCATCTGCATTAAAGGCACTTGATAACTTACTTGGGTATCCTTATCGAATGTTAAACTAAAAAATTAAGTTGTTTAGAGAAAAGTAAAGAGCAAATTATAATGTTCATTCGACTTTTTGTTCCAGTTATTTAAGAATGACTTCTGAATCACAAAGGCGATTTAATTAGAATAATAACCTCTTTTACAAGTTAAAAAGAAACTTTAGCGCAAGAGCGAGCTATTGAGGGGAGGCAACCCATCTCATATACGTAATATTTTCTGTTCGTTTTAAGTTTTAATGTAGCTTCTTACTTCCAGTTGAAAAAACTCGTTTTTTATTCAATTGCTGGTCGTTTTAAAAAATAACGTCGGGAAATCCAGTTCCTTCTCCATGGAAAGTTCACTTCCCCCACGAGAAATTTCTTCATGGAAAGATTCTCCCACGTAACTTAAATTTGCGGAACTTATTTTTTTAAGGCACAGTAACAAACATGCCAAATAGGTCAAAACTATTTTCTTTTTTTTTTTTAATGAAAGTCACAAGTTGAGCAATTCTCAAATGACTGAAATGAATGAAAGAAAAGAACTTTGAAAGATATACGTAATATTTTATGTTCGCTTTAAGTTTTAATGTTATTCCTTACTTTCAGTTAGAAAAACATGTTTTTTTTTATTTAATAACAACCACAAGCCGAAGACACACAATATCTTTGGTTTATCATAGGCACAGCGCTAGCGCTGCCTAATTAAAGAACGATGTGGGCAAAATGTGCTTTTGGTTGTTTTTTTTTCTCCATACCCGGGCACTTCGTATAGAAGAAGTTGTCGTAGAAACTTCGAAAAGGGCTCATTCGATTGGAATTGGAGTGGTTAGTGCCCTTTTTAATAGTCGAAAGTGATTGGAGGGCAACTAATCCCCCCTCCCACGCCAATCATCCCCCCAAACACAACCAATCAAAATTTGATATAGCCATTTTGTTCAGCGTAGTTGATTTCCAGATAGAAAATATGTTTTTGAGGAGGATACTCCCCCACAACCCTCAGGGCAAGGGTTTTAATTTATGCCCTGGGGGAATACAAAGTTTTTATAGAAGGCGTTGTCGTAGAAACTTCAAAACAGGCTCATTCGATTGAAAATTCAAAGGGCTAGTACCCTTTTTAATAGTCGAAAACGATTGGAGGGCAACTAGCCGCCCCTTCCGCCCGTCATTCCCCCAAACACATCCAATCAAAATTTTGAGATAGCCATTTTGTTCAGCGTAGTTGATTTCCAGATAGAAAATATGCTTTTGAGCAGGAAACTCCTCCGTAACCCTCAAGGCCATGGTTTTAAGTTATACCCGGTGGGCAAATAAGGTTTTTAAAGAATGCGCTGTCGCAGAAACTTCAAAAAATGCTCTTTCGATTGGAAATTCAAAGAGCTAGTGCCCTTTTTAATAGTCGAAAGTTATTGGAGGGCAACTAGCCCCCCCCCACGCCCATCATTTCTCCAAACATATCCAATCAAAATTTTGAGATAGCCATTTTGTTCAGCGTTGATTTCCGGATAGAAAATATGTTTTTGAGGAGGACTCTCCCCCACAGCCCTCAGGGCAAGGGTTTCAAGTTATGCCCTGGGGGCATATAAGGTTTTTAAAGAAGGCGTTGTCGTAGAAACTTCAAAAAACCTCATTCGATTGGAAATTCAAAGTGCTAGTGCCCTTTTTAATAGTCGAAAGTGATTAGAGGGCAACTAGCTTCCCCCCCCCCCCACCCATCCTTCCCCCAAACACATCCAATAAAAATTTTTAGATAGCCATTTTGTTCAGCGTAGTTGATTTCCAGATAGAAAACATATTTTTGAGGAGGACACTCCCCCACAACCCTTAGGGCAAGGATTATAAATTATGCCCTGGGGGCTTAGGGCAACTAACCCCCCTAACCTAATCTAACATACACCAGAGACGACACACACACAGAGACGACACACACACAGAGACGACAAACACACAGAGACGACACACACGCACAGATTACAAACACACAGAGACGACACAGACTTAGAGAAGACACACACACAGAGACGACACACACAGAGATGACAAACACACACAGAGACGAAACACACACAGAAACGACACACACACAGAGACTAACAAACCAAAGACATGACACATACACACAGAAGACACACACACAGAGACTACACGCAAATACAGAAGACACAATCACAGAGACGAAAAACAAACATACACGAAACACCCATAGAGACGACACACACATAGAGATAATACAAATAGATACACATAGAGATAAGGTTTTTACTGAAATCTTTCTCGTAGAAACTTGAAAAAGGGCTCATTCGATTTGAAATTCAAAGGGCTAGTACCATTTTTAATAGTCAAAAGTGATTTGAGGGCAACTAACCCCCATCTCTCGCCCACCTTTTCCCCAGACATTCCCCCACCCCCGGCAGTACAAGGATCATAAGTTATGCCCTGGGGACATATAAGGTTTTTTATTGAATCTTTGTCGTTGAAACTTTAAAAAAGGCTCATTCGATTTGAAATATAAAGGGATAGTACCATTTCTAATATGCGAAATTGAGTTGAGGACCCCGACCCCCCCTCTCACGCCCACTTTTTCCCCAAACACATCCAATCAAAATTGTTAGATAACCATTTTATTCAACGTAGTAGAAAGTTTTGGAAATTAGGTCTTTAGTCAAAACTCAAAACGAGCAGAAATTAAAATAAGTTGGGCGCAAAACCCCCATGGCTTCCCAAGGCCAGTACAAAATTTTCACTTTACTGAAAAAATACAAATGAATGTGCATTGTCAGTACAATATACATATACTGATATTTAGTAATCAAAATGTTAATATTATTTGATTTATTAAAGTTATAAAAGTAAAAACATTTATATTTTTCCAGTAAAGTGCAAATTTTGTTCTGGCCTTGGGAGGCATAGGGGTTTTGTGCCCAACTTATGTTAATTTCTTCTCGTTTTGAGTTTGACTCGGTTATTTATTGTAATTTCTGTTCGTTTTGGTTTTCATTTATTTATCGATGCTGATTTGTGGTAGTTTCACGCTTGGTAGATTATTTTACTTTATTTTTGCTCTTTTTTGTTTAATGGAGTTCTTTACTTTTCTTTGAAAAACTTATTTTGTAGCAAAAGTTTTTTTTTATTAATTATCATATAAAAGTCATAGTTATGAAGCTGCTTAAGGTAAGATTACCTGCTAAGATTGGCCGGAAAATAAGACAAAGAAATCATTGCTTATATCGGCCATTGTTCAAATAAATTTGAACGTTAGCGTGAAGAGCGAGGTATTGACGAGGGGGCGAACTTCCTCATATACGTAATATGAGGGTGTTGGCCCCCTCGACAATACCCCGCTTCTTTACGCCAAAGTTCGAATTTTGTTCCAATTCTTCAACCCCTGAATCACCCCGGCCTGAATCACAAAAACACTTTAGCATAAAGAGCGAGGTATTGACGAAGGGTCGCCACTCCTCATATACGTAATGCTTGCTCCTCGTTTTAAGATTCTATGTTGCTCCTCATATTTAGTTGAAAAAACTTGTTTTTTTATTTAATTTCTGATCGTTTTTCAAATAATGCTGGGAAATCCAGCCTCCCCCTCCCCAGGATATTATCTTCCCCATGAAAAATTCCTCCATTGAAAGATCCTCCCACGTAACCCAATCCCCCTCCCCCCATCACCAGAACAAATCCCCCTTGAAAATGTCTGTATACTTACCAGTAACCAATACTATATGTAAACATGGGCAAAGTTCATAACTTGCAGCCCTTTCACCGAGGACTTTGGGGGATTAAGTCGTCCTCAAAGACACAGTTATTAGACATTTCGACTATGCTGAACAAAATGGTAATCTCAAAATTTTTATCCAGTTACTTTGGGAAAAATGGGCGTGGGAGGGGGACCTTGTTGCCCTCCAAGTTTTTGGTTATTTAAAAGGACACTAGAACTTTTAATTTTTGTTCGAATGAGCCCTGAGCCCTCTCGCGAAATTCTAGGACCACTGGGTCGATACGATCGCCCTTGGGGAGAAAAAAAAAATAAACACGCGTCCGTGATCTTTCTTCTGGCAATAAAATACAAATATATGAGGGGGCTTCCCCCTCCTAAGCCACTCTTTCTTTACGATTAATTTTGACTTTTTTCTCAATTCTTTAAGAAAGACTTCACAAACATTAGGGTCGCTTAATTAGAATAAAAGCTTTGTCAAAGCTATAGGGACTTTAGTTTAAAGATCAAGGGATTTAGAAGGGTGCAGTCCCACTCATATATGGAATATTTTTCTGTCTTTTTCAATGTTTTTCGGTACTTTCAGTTGAAAATTTTATTTTTCTAAATTTTAATTTCTGATTGTTAATCAGATAATACTGGAAAATCCATCTCCCTCAAGGTAGTCTCTGACACCAACCTCTGTTCCCACTGTGTACCGACCGACGGCCTTTCATAACTAATGATTGGAAATTAAAAAATGAATTTATTGTTCATATTAAACGGCCATTCTGTTTCAGGAGTCGCTCTTAAAGAATTGTGACAAAAAGTCAAAACTTACGATTAATTAAAAATATACGTATACTACAGTATACGTATACTATATACTAAACTATACTAAAGTATACGTAATAATTTCTGTCCATTCTAAGTTTTGCTGTTGCTCCATACTTTCAGTGAAAAAACTTCTTTTTTAAATTCAATTTCTAATCATTCTCAAATAATACCGGGAAATCTGGCTCTCCTCCACGAAAAATTCCTTCCCTCATAGAAAAACTCCACCGTCGAAAGCTATTTTCACTTAAAATACCCTCCCCCCTACAGGGAGATTCCCCCAAGACCATTCCATTCTAGCTGAAAATTCCACGATCTCAGGTGAAAAATGTTTCTTGTGCACTTTCATTTGAAAAATACTTTAGTTGCTGATTGTTTTTAAAATCATGCTTGTAATCCCCTCCGTGAAATGCTTCCCAACAAAAATCCCCCAAAGGGGTATTTTACAGCAAAGATTTTTTTTTGGGGGGGGAGGTAAAAAAGAAACTTTTAAAAACACATCAAAAATATGAAATTGAAATCTACTCCCTGATGATTTCTGGGTATATTTCTGGTCTACGCTGTTATTCTGAAAGTAAAGAATACCATTAAACTCCGAAATCAGCAGAATTTATTCCGTACAGGAGGGGGATTGCCCCTTCCTTATCAACACCTCCACCTCAAGGTCGCAGAAACTTCGGAGTGTGCTCATTAGATCAGAAATTGAGAGTTCTAGTCCTTTTTTTCAAGTCCAAAGGGATTGGAGACCACCAGCTGCATGGAGGTGACATGTTTCGGGGGAGGGGGGGGGGGTATTTTCTCTGTTTTTTCTGGGGGCATTTTCTGTGAGAGGGGAGTTTCCACAGGGTGTATTATCGGGGGGGGGGGGTAAACACCGATCACAGAAAAAGGAAAGATAAAAAAAAGACCGCTAATATCATTAGATGCGTCGAACGAGGCATGCTCAATGTCGATTAAAACCAGAAAAGAACAGAAACATCTAGCAATAAGAAAAAAGGAATTGCAACTAATCAAGTGAAGAAGAGAAGGGAAAAATCACAATTGCTCGTTAATAAAACTAAAAGTAATTAAAATATAACCTGCATTAGGCTGGACTCTTATTACCTGAATGGGATTGGAGTAGCTTAAATACATTTGGTTTTATTTTTTTGCGCCGGAGGGGGGGCCAGTTGTGGTTGGTTTCCTTTTTAAAAAGTATATTGTTTCTAGTTTTCTTATAAATTCTTGCAGTGTACTTTTTGTTTCATTATTCCGGTTTCGTATTGCTTTTGTTTTTATTCTTTTGTTGTACTAATATAAATGAATAAATAAATCTTAAAATGAGTTCAGCTAAAATCGAATATACAAATCAAGCTTAAAATGAACAAAAATATTTTAATATTGTTGCATAAATGAAGCCCAAAACGAACATAGACTAAATAAACAATCATAGCAAACAAACATACAACATGTGCTAACATAAATGAATAAATAAATCTCAAAACGAATAAAGCTTTAATTAAGTATGCGAATCAAGATTGAAACGAACAAAGATCAATACACACAAGTGTATGGGTACTGCCCCCTTCCCTAAGTGTAAAAGTCTAAACCATACCGAGTCATTGGCGCTTTACCGAAATGAATTATATTACTAATATTTTCTTAAATACTTATTACAACATTGAAAATAAAAATGAAATTACAGTAAAATTAAATTTTGGAATGATAGGCTTTTCAGCCGCTGATATCACATATCAAATGTTTAGTTTAATCTTATTTCTTCCCAAAACCGACAAATTTAGTTTCACTACAAACAAGAATGCTCCCTTCCCTAACTGTATAAATCTAAAGCCTACTGCGTCATTGGCGCTTCACTGAAAGGGAATTGTATTACGAATAATCCCTTTTCCAGTTATTACAGCATTGAAATGAAAATAAAATTACACTAGTCAAATTTTACATATTCAATTTTATTTATTATAAAAAAGAATTGTATTTTTTCATTTTTTTTATTTAAATAGAATTGAACCTTTAGCCTTCTAATAGTATATTAAACACTAAATGCATATTAAATGCGTTCATATCTTATGGCAATTCAATTTTTCTCCTTGTACTATAAAACATTACATTCAAATGCCCTACTGTTACAGAAATTTTAGCCCACTTCGCCACTGCAGCTGTGGGCGGTTCTGACAGATAACAAGCTGAACATGTTCGATGAAATCAGATTCCAATCCGGATGTTTAGTTTGTTGGGAAAATAAGTTTGGACTATAACTGATATTTCAATGCAGGTTGAATTCAATGAGGAGATTGAACCTTGGATTTTGTGATCACGGTAGTGAGGCGCGGTTGCGTTGACACTTTCCCGTGATGACGTAATAATAATCAAGATCAGTAAGCAGATAAAGAATCTCAGAACATAGACCAGTTTTCTGCATGAGCTCATTCCCTTAATAAGTTTACTATTGACATTAAAGTTAGAAAGATAAAAATTCTAATCTGTAATAAACAGCTTTCTTAACCACTACTCTGTAAATATCTTTATTCGAGTCCATGTCATTGTTGCTGATGACGTCAATGCATTCATTTTTCTGAATTAGTTAAACTGGGATGCACCCCAGTGGCGGATCCAGGGGGAAGGGGACCCTGCCCCCCAAGGTTTTTCTGGCACCCTCATTACTTGTTTTTTTTCTGTTTTTCACTCTTTTTTAAATAATTTTTTAATTCGATCAATCATTGGCACCCTTGTCACATTGCCCTGCCCCGATGATTTTGCTTATTGGCACCCTAGTCATATTGCCCCATCCAAAGATTTTGCTCTAGATCCGCCCCTGTTGCACCCCGTGGCTGCCTGTGTTCCAATGAAGATTTTGCCGAATCTTGTGGCCTCTGCGGCCCCCAAAGATCCAGGGATATTTTCTGAGTTTTTAATGTGTGGCAGACATAAAATCTAATAATAAAAATAAAACAAAACATGACGATGATGGGAAGTAGAAAGTTCTGATAATCTACAATTTTGAAGAGTTTAAGCTCTCTAACTAAACAAAAGAACAGCAGAGATTCTCCCAAAATTGAAATTTCCAAGAAGTTAGTAGTCTGATTTTTCCACTTTAAAATTTAATAATCAGGGTTTGCATCTTCTTAGGTCACGGTTGGTGGATTGTTTGTGGAGTATTCTGAAAAATGAATCTGATTTAGATTCTTTGTTTAATTCTATTATGATTCTTTGGAAGAAGTTACCTTGGATACATGTGTTCCGTCCCAGTTGAATACGGCATCGAAAAGAACAAACTCTTTGAATCCTTGGATGACTCCGGGACTCCTTAAAAGTTGAAGGAAAAAAAATAATCTTTGGAAGGCTTACAGGTCCTCTAAGTCATTCTCTCTTGATTCTCGACTTCAACTTTTCAAAGCTTATAGAAGAGTTTACAATTCGCTTTGCCGAAAGGCCAAACTGTTATTTTATTACAGAAAATTCTCTGCGTGTGGTAAAGATATTAGAAAGACATGGCAAGTAATCGATTCTGTTATCAGGCCATCTTCTCTGCCTCCTTCTGCCCCTTCAAGTATTGTGGTGTTCAAGATGTGGTGAGCTAAAAGTTCAAGATGTGTTTACTTCCTATTTTGCTAATATCGGCAAAACTACAGCCTCTTCTGTAAGTCCTTCTTCTTCTCTACCTGACTTTAGGTCTTACCTTGGACCGCCTTGTCCTGAATCAATGGCATTGGAGCCTGCCTCTGAAGCTGAAATAGCCAGAATTGTCAATGGTTTGAGGAGTTCTTTATCTTCTGGCCCAGACCGTATTCCGACTAAGGTTGTAAAGTTCATTCTTCCTGTCATCATTTCTGCCCTAACGAGACTTATCAATCTTTCCTTTCAAAATGGTGTTTTCCCAAGTACTTTAAAGCGTGCTCTGGTTATCATTCTTTTTAAAAGTGGATCAAGGAATGATCCTGAAAATTGTCGTCCCATATCCCTTTCATCAGTGTTTATTAAAATATTTGAAAAAGCTTTGCTTTCTCGACTTCTTAATTTTCTTAATTCTAAACACTTTTTTCCTGATTTCCAGTTTGGTTTTAGGGCGAAGCACTCAACTGAGCATGCATACGCAACTCTTTTTGAATTATTTACATTCAGTTCTTGACTCTGGTCTGATAGCTGTTTCTCTTTTTCTACAAAAAGTATTCGGCTCCTTAACACACAAGGTTCTTCTTTGGAAACTTTCCCATATTGGTATAAGAGGGACTGCTTATTCTTGTTTCTATGATATTTATCTGGTCGAGTTATCTCGGTTGATCCTTACTTTTCTAACCCTTCGGGAATAGAGTTTGGAGTTCCACAAGGATCTATTATTGAGCCGATACTCTTTTTAATATACGTCAATGATCTTATTAATGCGATTCAAAATTTAAAACTTACCATTTGCTGTCGGCTTTGTCAACCAGCATCCGTCACTAATCGTGACAGGAGTTCGTCCTTACCAGATGCACTTATTTCTTTTGGTGATGACAGTGATATTATCACAGCAGGTAGAAGTGAGTTAGGTCTATCATCAAAGATATATACCCTTTTTGAAAGAGTTATCTAATAGTTTGAAACAAACTATCTTGCCCTAAATGCCCGGAAATAATGTTTTTTCATTTTTACAGAGTTTCAAATAATTGCCCTCACCTGAATGAAATACACTTATCAAGACGTTCTGTAAGCATACCAAAGGATCGTTACTTTCGATTCCTTGGCATCTTGCTTGGCGAAGATCTTTCCTTCAATTATCATATTGACCCGATTAAAATGAGAGTTTCCAGGAGTCTTTGAATCCTTAGAAATCTCACACATATTTTCAGGGTCGAGTCTTAGAATCTTGTTCTACAGACTTGTTCAGTCTTATGCTATTTTGTTCTGTTATTTGGATGTCAACTTTCCCTTCGTCTCTGGTGCCACTTTCAGAACTATATGATAAAGCAAGGACTCTTACTAAGAAAACTAATCGATCTTCAGTTAAACCCTTGCTTGATTTTAAATCTCTCTATTTTCTTTCTTGGTCTTTTTTCATCTTTTTATGGTTACACGGTCATCTTCCTGTTGACCTTTTTATTAATACAGATTGTATTCCTGATTAATATACTTATCTCCACACTTCCAGCAGTTTCAAGATGCCTGATATTTAATTAGTGAGGTCTGATTTCAACCCTTTGACAACTTGCAACAGTATTTGGAACACACTCCCTGTGTTCGTACGAAGCTGCCGCTAGTTTGGTATGTTCAAAAATTATGTTAGAGATTTTTTAGCTAGTAATTAAGTTTTTTTTCTGGTTTTCCTTGGAGTTGACGTCTCTGGTTTGAATTTGATATTTATTTGAGTTGTTGAATTCATGTATTAGCCCCTGCCTTGCGTGTCATTCCGGGGATTGTTCAGGGGGGCGACGGGATTTTATTTGGGGGGGAGGGGAATGTTCTGTATATATTTTTTGTGTTAGTATTATTTTTTTCTCCCCTGTTCTTTCCCGGCCATGAAGCCTTATGGGGGAGATTTTGTTGATGTAGTTTTTTGTTTATGATTTTTTTATTAAATAAAGAACTCAAAGAACTCAAAAGAAGTCAAAGTCACTTTAAACCTAAGAATTTACACTATAAGAACCAAGGGGTTACAAATTCCTTGTTATATGCGGACCCGTGACTTGAAAACAGAAATATGGAAAAAAAATCCAAACGTAATAAAAAAGTAAGATTATTTTTCTCTCGCTACCCTGAAAATATTATTTCCTTATGACTAAAAAGTAAAGCCTGTCGACGATGAATATGTAGTGTTGTCTAAAGATTTGCAGTTTCTACAAAACTGCTTTTTAAAGGGATTAATAAAAAAAACTAAGTTTTTTTAAGAAAGTAAAGAGTGGAGATGAAACTTAAAACGAACAAAAAATATTGTTTTACAGTTTATGCAACATATATCTGCAATATTGTTTAAGTACACTGACTCATGATATTTCCCTAAAGTTTTAGAATTCTAAAAACTAGAACTTTATTATAAAACACAAAGTCGATGCAGCAAAACATAATTGGGATTGAGAGCAGAAATGGGCAGCTGCCCCAGTTTTCCGATATTAAATTCCTTTTATTTTATTTAAAGGGTATACCTGTGGGATGCCTTGCCCCCCTCCATATTATGAGGGCTAAAACTACTAGTCTAGTGTTTATAAGGGCTTTGGGAATGGATCTACAGCTCAAATATGGGTCTGGAGAGATTCCCAGAATCTGTTATGTCTTATCTTAGACTAATTAAGGATTAAAATTATAAAAATTGAAGGGGGAGAGGCAACACTTATTTTTCAAAATCTAGGTGGGAACTTAGTTGTTTTATCAACCTTTAAAAAAAATTTGTCAAATTAAGGTGTTTACAATGAAAATACCACAAAGGGGGATTTTTCAAGATTCGGTACACATTTTTGTTCAAAATCCTACTTAAATCAAAGGAATTACAAATAGAATTAATCAAAGTTAAGAGAACTAAAGAGAAGTTTTGAATATTCATCCAATGTCGTCTATGCATTACCATAATCGACTGAATTGGATAAAACTTGGATTAGGCTAGACTGAAATCAGACAGCCTGAAAAAATATATGGTACTTATGCATTTTATGGTCTACATCGCTAAGTCAAATTTGGTTAATGCCAATGAAATATAATAAAATAGGATGAATATATTATATTTTAGAAACAAATTTGTGCTATATATTTGCACATTAGGGGGGGGGGGTTAATGAATATCATATATTAAAGAATTAAAAGAACCAACCCTATATACATTTCCCCCCCTAAAACCAGAAAATCAAACGTTTAAATATTGTAAATGCAATGAGTAATGACGATTTGCAATCAATTTATGTCTTGCAAATACCCGTTTGACGGGTATCCATTAGTAGTTCTCTGTACAATATATAGCGGTGTCTGCCATAAAGTGCACAAGAACCAAATATATTCCTTTTTAAAGCTTAAGTGACAAGGGCCTAGGTAGTGTTTACATGTTACAAAATCCCAGGCCAGGATTTACCAACAGGCCCAAGCCTAGGGGCACAAAATGCAGGGGGAGCAATAAATTATCACTGAATGATTTTTCCTTAACAAAAAGTAAACTGATGTGATTTATCATAAAAGTGCCAGGTGCACTACGCCGCCAAGCTGTCAATCCACGGCACATGAATTCCGTCGCCACTTGTAAACTGTCAGATGTCTCCCAAGAATGGCAGCTGAGAGTTCTGTATCACCTCTCTCTTCTATTACTGTTGTCTCATCAGTTGCGTTCTGTTCAATGCTTCCACTATCACCGAATTTTCGGGGAATTCCCCAAAATCTCGCAGAAATGGAACGGCAAACGCTTGGGCATAGAAGCTTCAAAGCTTTAAATCCAGCCCTACCAATACCCCGACCCATAAAAACACTTTTCTAAGCACGGGGATCCCTAAGCACAGCTTTTTGAAAAGGTTATGCAAGCCACGTCCGCTGAATATCTCTACAGATACCATGGGATTCACTTCTTGATGCTTGTAGACTAGGCTATCTAGGCCTAGGATCACGACCAAGCCCTTACCCTAGTGTTTTCAAGTGTCATATAGGCTTTTTTTTAAGAAAATAATTCAAGGCCAAAAACTACCCGTTGATCCTTTCTTTCCTGGTTTAATTATTTAAATCATATTTCCTTACCATAGCCTTGGTTCTGTCTGGACTAGTTGTATTACTTCTTGAGAAGCAGGAGGAAAGGCCCCTTCATTTCTAAGTTTCTCGAATTCGCTTGTCTACAAAGTGTTAGCTTGTCTACAAATTTCTTGGCCCAGAAGTGTGGTAACTGCTTACTTTGTGAGAATAGCATTGATTTGTTCTGATTGTCTAGAGGTCGAGATCAGGTGATTTGGGGTCAGAAAAGTGCCCAGCTTTTGGAATTCGGAGCAATTCATCTGATTAGTAACTACAGGTGTTGGGGCTGTGTTTTGGTTTCCCCAGGTCTTAACTTTGGCCAACTGGGTTATTCCTGGGACAGATGCGTTATTGTTCTTACCCCTAAGGGCGTTTGCATTAGAAGTGATTGCATAAGGATTAGCTTGGATGTCGAGGGTTTTCCTCAGTTGTTATTATGGAAGGGGCAGTATTTGGGTGTTTTAGCTGCGACGATTGAAAAGGGAATGTTTTGCTCAGTTGAGATTCTCAGGATATCCGCACGTTGGTGGTGGGTGGGGCATTGATCATTTTGAAATACACTGTGTCCTAGGGTCTTACAGTTTTTGCAATACGGCTTAGGAGCAGTACAAGATGTTGAGGCATGGTTGTCTTTTCCACCTTTGAAGCAGGAGGGATTTATTTGCTGACAATTCTTTTTAGTATGACCATGTACATGACATTTCATGGAGTATAAGGGCTTGGCCTCATAGGGCTTGAAAGGGATTTTTTGCCCATACAGATACACATCATGTGTGAGCTCAGTTTTCATTGTAACCAAACTTGATTCGCTTGGCGTCAAGCTTTCTCCATTTCTGTTGTTAAGCTTATTCCTGGCTTAGTGATGGTAAGAGTTCTTCCTGATGAGTCCAATAACTAAGATTTGATTTCCTGTGCTTCTAAAGAAAGATCAATGCCATAAAAAACATACTGGAATTTCTTTTCCCTGATGAGTTTTGCGATTTCGATTCTTGAGTTTGTAAGCTGAATTAGACTAGCGTTTTGAATCACTTTATCAGCTCCTACAGCATCTTGGAAATACACTTCTGCTGGGCCTGATTTTTGGTCACTAAGCTCAAAGTTAACTCTTGCTACTTTGAAAAGAGCTTTTCAAACAGTTCGTGGTAACGAACTGTAAGTCCTGAACGACCCAGCTCAAGAGACCAAAACTCTAAAAACCGGAGTTTTTATACCATAGATACATCAATAAAATCAAATTTTTATGCTAATTTCAAATCTATAAATTTTATCTAGCTTAGTTTTACCCACCAAAAGTTAAGCGCCGGAGAAAATGTGCCTTATTTTGAGAAAAAGGGGGGAAACACCCCCTAAATGTCATAGAACTTTAATAAAAATCACACCACCGGATTCAGCGTCTCAGAAAACGCTTTAGCGGAAGTTTCAAGCTCCATTCTGCAAAAATGTGGAATTTTGTATTTTTTTTGTCAGAAGAAAGATCACGGATGCGTGTTTATTTGTTTTTTCGTGTTTTTTTCCAGGGGTGATCGTATCGATCCAGTTGTCCTAGAATATCGTTAGAGGGCTCAATTGAACGGAAATTAAAAGTTCTAGTGCCCTTTTTAAGTGACCAAAAAATTGGAGGACAACTTGGCCCCCCTCCCACGCTCATATTTTTCCCAAAGTCGCCCAATCAAAATTTTGAGATAGCCATTTTGTTCAGCATAGTCTAAAACCTAATAAATATGTCTTTGAAGATGACTTAATCCCCCACAGTTCCCGGGGGAAGGGCTGGAAGCTATGAACTTTGCCCATTGTTTACATATAGCATTGGTTAATGGGAAGTATAAAGACGTTTCCGGTGGGATTTTTTTCTCGATGGTGGGGGGGGTAGAGGAAGGGGTTATGGGGGAAGATCTTTCCATTGAGGATGTTTTCTTGGGGGAGGGATATTTCTACAACGCGGGCGCTGAATTTCCCGGCATTGTCTAAAAACCTTTCAGAAATTAGATAAAAAAAAACTGTTCTTTTCGACTGAAAGCAAGGAGCAACATTAAAACTTAAAACAGATTGAAATTAGTACGTATATAAGGGGGGTTGTCACTTAGTCAATACCTCGCTCTTTTTGCAAAAGTTTTGTTTAGTTCTTTCAAAAGAGCTCTCTTTTCTAATTAACCGACCTTTGTGTTTCTGGGATTTGTGATTGGAACAAAATTTGGACTTAGCGTAAAAAGCAAGGTATCGACTAGGGGGCAAACTCCCTAACATACGTAATAAAACATACGAATATAGAAGTTCGTTACGTAAGTTAATTCGTAAGTTACGTCAGAACAAAATTTCGAGAAAGCCATTTAGCCAAAAAAGTAAAAGTAACATGCAATTTTCGTTTTAATTATTCATGTATGGTCAGCCAAAATCAAAGCTGCATTAATTCAAAAACGTTGAGAAATTAAATAAAAAAAAACAAGTTTTTTTAACTGAAAGTAAGGAGCGACATTAAAACTTAAAACGAACAGAAATTATTCCGTATATGAAAGGGGATGTCCCCTCCTCAACGCCTCGCTCTTTACGCTAAAGTTTCACTCTGTCTCACAACTTTATTTTTTAAAACAATAATACTACAAAGGTAAATGTTAGATTAGAAAAACGATACAATCTTCCGATATTTTGACCCGAAAGAGTTCAGTGCTATTTTATTCTTGCTTTTTCTGTGCTAGGATTTAGGGGACAGATTTATGCTTCAATGTTTGGATTTTCAGCCCAAACTTTAACAAAATTTTCATTTGTTAACAAAATTTCGCCAACCGCGCTCTCTACTTTATTTAAATGAAAATTAAATTTCAAAATGATTATAACCATTAGATCATTGATTTAAAATTTCTTTGCCCGTGGCAATTTTCTGTCTCCCCCCCCTCCCTAACTAGATTTTGAAGAATACTATTTTGGAGTACTTTTATTAAATTTTCTTTGTGTTTTCACTGGAACACTGAAGGAAAAAAAAACTACCCGTCCCCCGTAATTATTGGAAAAAAATGGTAACCACTACATTTCCGTGAATTGACGCGAATGCTTGAACCTTCAGTGCTTACAATTTTCTGTAGGAGTATTTCCCCTCCCCGAAGAATTAAATAATTTCTTAGACCACACTGCTTTTCTATTTACGAAAAACTAAGAGAGAAAAGTGTGTTTAATTTAAATAAAACAGTGGTTTAATTTAAATAAAAAACAGCAAAACATTAAATAATAAAATATTCGGATCTTGTTTATTATTTAATGTTTTGTTGTTGTTTTATTTAAATTAAACAACTGCTTTACTTAAATTAAATCTGTTTTCCTCTCTTAACTTTTCAGAACTCATACAAAACCAAAATTGCCAAAAAAGTATTTTTTTAGCAAAATCAAAATTTTAACGCTATGCTATGCCCCTGTTCTACTCTAATATCAGAAATGCCAATTCTGGCCAGAGCTCAGCCGTTTCTAGATCTTTCAAGCATAAGAAAATGTCGACAAAGTACTCTTCAAATCAGTTTTGATAAATGTTATGGGATTTCACGAATCTTCCTCCTATCAGGTTTCACAAATAGTCAAAATAGTTTAAAATAGTTTAAAACAGCTTTGCGGGGGTATATGACGAAACATTTTGGGTTGTTCTCTTAATTTATTTTTGAATTGTTAAATAAATTTAATTTAATCTAAAATCTATATTTTCCCCCGTAATCTTCTCACTGTCAAGGATTAAAGGGTATAAGACATTTTATCAACCGAATCTACAACAATGATCTACAACAGCTTCTGCACTTGCACTGAAGGTTTTTGGAACTATAAAATGAACTGTAAGAAAAATTTTTCAGTGTTATAACCGCGTCAAACAATAGTCACACATTTCAATAAAAAACTTAAATTTTATGAATGCCATGGGGTTTTAATTGATTATAGCGCCACGCTTAAATTCCAGACGCGGAAAATTAAAATTGCAAGAATTGGGTTTAAAAAGTTTGCACAAACACCAATTTGATTCCAACTTTTTTTTACTAATACTACATCCTCTTAACCTTTGTCATGTTTCTGTTACAAACAGAAGAATTGCTGTTCCAAGCTTCCACTTTTTCTAGTTTCAAAAAATTATGCTTTGAATCTTGATTCTGATTGGTCAATCAAGAATTTCATGCTTGAAAGTTCAACAATGCTTGACTCGAGAAATTACAAGCGGCGTATATAATTGGCGCTGTAGTCGTGCGTAATTTTGATTTTGCCGACAAGTTTGACTATAATCGCGGTTAGGACTGGAATGGTCTAAAAGCTCCAATATGTGTACTTACTTCTAAACTTGTCACCATAATAAAAAGAACAAGATGAATCGAATGATGTATTCAAAAATGTACCAAACTAAATAATTAAGGATATAATATACCACTGGAAATTAATCTGATAAATCTATATTGCATAAGAAAAGAAAACGTACGAACAATTATACGAAGGAACAAGAAAAAACCCTATTTCCAACACAATTTTTTCGCATGTGTGAGCTATCTGTGAGAGTGAGAGACATGTTGCAGATTGTTGGTTCCAAACATGGTTAGTCATCTCTTTGGGATACTAAATTCTTGTCATTATGACATATAGCAGAACAGTAATTTATCATAATTCTTCAGTAATTATATCAAATTCATCAGTAATATAGTAATTCATCTGTAATTTATCATAAAATACGTACATAAACAACAATAACCAGAAGCTATACCCTAGAGACATCTACCAGAAGAGGTTGTTAAATCTCAACCAAACTGGGTCAGAAGTAAAAGCTATTTACCGGATGATTTTTAGGGAGTTCTGGACCAGTCTAAAATGTAGGAGAAAATAGCACTTATGTTGTTTTTGGGGCTGAAATGACGCTGTCATTACTGTGAATTTGAGAGATGTTTCGTAGGTTCTTGGAACATAATGGCTTTGGAATTCTTTGCTAGAAAAATCGCAATTCCGAGTAAGACTGGCCTATTTACTGATGAATAGCCCCATTTCGGCCTGCCCCAATAATTTGGAGAAACAAATATTATGTAGCCCATGCCCTTGAATATCCAGATATTGATGTAATTATTAGTTGATATGATGTAATTATTAGTTGAAAATAAAAGTCATCTCATCTCATCTCATCTCATTGAACCCTTTTGACACCCAACCGCCACCCCCACAAATAAAAATGCTGGAGCTACATCTCTGGCTACTTCCAAGATGAAAAAAAAATTAATTCAGGGGTTGGTATTTTAACCAACGAAAGAAGGCACAGAGAGACAAACAGTCGGGTTGCTGCGGTTCTAAAGACGCAAAAAACGGATTGTGATGTTTTTCCTTTTTATTACAGTTAATCCCGAGTTTGGACTTGTGTTACTTCTTGTTTGCACAACCGAAATTAATAAGGTTTACATTGGAATGTTACACTGGAAGTTTTTGTGAAGTTTACAGTGGAAGTTTTTCGTTGTTGTTTTTTTCTTGTTTTTATTTATTCTACTTCGTTCCTTTTAATATCCGTTATCAGTAGCATCAAGTTACTAAAGTGTAGGGAGGCAGAAATAATTAAAAAGAAATTAAGATTAAGAAAAAAACAAATTTTTTTCGAAGTCAAGGGGAGGGACTTTTTTCGAACTTTTGATGAAAGATAGAAAAAAGTTTTTTTTTTGTTCTAAATTCAGGTTCAATGTTTTCTCATGATAAATCAAACGTAAAATTTTAAAAAAATGTTAATCTAGTGCAAATCGTTCAAGAAAACACATGTCATTGTTTTTCTGACCTTACAAATTATGAAAGTCTACAACGATCCACATCAGTCACTCTTAAATACATAAATTTCGAAAAAATAGATATTACAAAGTTTGTTTTGTAACATAATTATTAGCGTATGAATCAAATGATGAGAATGATGAATTTAGAAGATACAAGATGCAAATTGAGTCCGTATTACGAATCAATTGCGACAAAAAAAGACAAAAATTAAGCGAACTTCTAAGTCGAAACGCACAAGAAATTCATTGAACTTGTAGAGAAAGAACTTTTGTTCTAGAATCACTAAACCAACATCATCAGGATATTAGCCCTCCGCAAGAGATTTCGACATTTATTTTGAGTTCAGATCCTCTGAGATAGTTTAAAGATTTCGTCAATCACGAATTGTTTGCAGTTTTTCCTAAAATTATAAATTTGCACACTCAAAGCAGATTCCTGCCATTTTGTCCAGTATTCTACTAGCTTTTCACCCTTTACGTGAATTTAACTTTGATAATTCTATAGAATTCGGAGTAACCATATAAGGTAAAATGGGCCTATTAAACGCTCGAAGTAAAGACTCAACAAAAGACTTCCGAATCCCATTTGCAGAACCCCTGTGAAGAGGTAATCATGAATACAATCAGATCAAAGGTATATAATAGACAACATTAAATAACAGAATTGGAAAGGTGTTGAAAAGTTAAGCCCAAATTATGCTTCTCACTGAAGATAATCCTTCTTTAGATCGGGTAGTCAGGCATATTCATTCAGTGTGATTTGACGAAGTGGCTTTCAAATCATAGGCAGGTGCTAAGCAAAGTGGGTATAATGTATTATTTTTCATAATGAAGATGAAGCGGTTTTCGTTCCCAATTATTAAGATCAACAAGAATTTGCAACAAGTTGGGATTTGTAACAAAGAATCACAGTAAACCTTAGAAAACGGTTAAGGGGAGGGGGTGAGCCCAGGGTTGACAGGATTTTTGAGGGTTAAAGTCGATAGGAAAAAACAACAAGAAAAACAGGCAATTTAGTACGTAAATAATTATAAAATGGCGAAAATAATCACAAGACTAACCCCCCCCCTCCTCACTCAAAAACCCATATTTTTCAACCAATTGCCGGCCGTATAGAGCCGTGAGTCGCAAACCTATTTAGGCACTTTACCGCTTTTTACCCACAAGACATTTTATGTACACCATCTCAGTAACCAGCATCAAGTAAACTATAGCTAGAATATCAATCAAATCTTTAAAGCCTTAACCTTTTAAACTCAAGTATGCATTCATGTTTAAGTAAAAACAAAGATATATTTTTTACAAACATTTTTATTTTAAAAGAAGCACACACAAAATTTATTGAACAAAAAGTGCTTACTTTCAAAGAGATTAGTGAGAATGATGAGCTTGTTTCCTTTTACTTAGGAAACATAGGAAAAATACTACACAGGACAAGTACTTTATTATGGGGATCTTGATTGCACTCAAATGCTGGCTCAATTGAGTCCTAGCTTTAGTAAAGTCAAATATATTTTTCACATTTATCTTGCAAAAATGTAAATTATTTTTCAAACGGCTCGCAGTTGCTATTGTATGTCTTTTTTAACCAGAGAGTGATCTTTTTTGCCATTGCATCAATTTTCTTTTCTGCATAAGAAATATCAGAAACGCTGCTCTACGTGGATAAATTTCAGATGTAAATAAGCCAACTTCAAAAGCCAATCAAAACCAGTAAGTACAGAAGACAGATGGGATTTGTATTCGGTAAAAAAAAAAATGTAATCCTTTGTGGAGTTCAAATACACGGGACACAATATTTCCCCGAGAAAGTACCTCAGTATGTACCAACAAAATATCTTGGAGGCTCCCAATTTCCTGGCATAGAATTTTAAAGTAACGACGTTTTTTAGGCCTAGTTTTTATGAAGTTCACAATTTTAACACTCTGATCAAGGAAATCTTTAAGTTCATCAGAGAGGTTCTTAGCCACCAAAACCTCTCAATGAAGTAAACTATGGGTGAACTTACACTCAGTTGAAAGTTTTTTAACATAGCCTAGAATGTGACCGCTCATATCCACCATTCATACACATTAACACACAGTTTTTCCACTCGAGCTGGTTTTCGGAAGAAAAAAAGAATCTAACAACTTGAAAATATCTTCACCTTTTGTCGATGTTTTAAGTGTCTTCACGTTTTGTCGATGTTTTAATAAAATATCTTCAAATATTTGAAGATGAAAAATATTTCTTTTTGAAAAATACCAAGTACACAAAAGAACCAGTTTGGCTATGCCACCGACATCCGTGGTGGACTATCTCAAATTGCCCTGACAATTTTTTTCTTTTTCGTCATAAGCCGGATTATTAATTATTGTGGAAACTGTATCATTTGATAACGGAATTGTTTTAATTGTTTTTTGCCTCTTTCTCTCCAATCATGTAAGAAACAATGTCTGCTGCGGCAGGGAGGATCAGATTTTCGCCAATATTATGGTTTTTACCAGCCTTGGCAATCAAATGATTTACTTTGTAAGAAGCTCTTACAGCCCTTCCATTTTTTTCTGCAACAGAAAACTGTTTTATTGTGTTTTTCTTTTCCTACTTTTAAGATCTTCCAAATACGTTCAAAGTACTGTGACTCCTTTTTACTAAATTCTGAAGTTTGCTTTCAAAATGGCGCTTTGAAAGAGAAGGTTTCATAGATTTGTTTGATAAAAGTTCAGAAGAAACAACGCATTGTGGATTAGGCTCTTCTGAGCTTCCAGTCCAAGTAAAACCTAATTCTAAGTACAAATCTTCATACTTTCATTTTCTACTTTTAGATTCTCATTTGCCGGTTTTTTATTTTTTTTATTCTTTCCTTGGGCTGCTAATTAGTAACAAGACGTTCAGGACTACTTTCATTTTGTGAAGTGGATGGCACAGAACTTTAATTCAGATACTCATGACGCCTTTTCTTTAGGAGTCTTTTATCCATTGTTAATTTGTACTGCGGAATTCACTTACGTACCTGAATCAATACATTGACGTACTGTTTGAACAGGATTAAGTGTCCGTAGAACAACACAACAAACCAGGAAAATAACACAATACTGAGAGAAAGCTTGTAATAACAGGAAATACTACTGCAGTGCAGTGACACGAGAAAATGGCCGGCCTATACAGTCACTCTGATGACTAAGCCTTAGTGGCGCGCGCACGTCAACGTGTCTCTACTTAAGCCGCTTGAGAGTCAGAAAGGGACAATCCTGACAACTTTGCCAGTCCTAGAGTTTAAGGGTTGTTTTGTTTTTTGTTGGCCGGCCGCGTACCCCCTAAAAATGTTGTATATCCCCAAGAGGTACGCGCACCAAAGTTTGAGAACCACTGTTATAGAGGGGTAAGACGTAACCGCTATTCAGCACCCTTGAAGGCCATCGTATGTACATGCCCTTGCAAGGCCGATAATCTGCAACTAGTGTTAGATAGCCTGACGCATATTAGCTAAAAAACATTAATTGCAACATATATGGTTCATGTAATTGTTTCGTAGGGTATGACAAATTGCCTAAAATAGATAACATCAAGTGAACTATTGCGAAGTAAAAGGAACCAAGTCCCCCGGAACTATCACAAGATCCTCTCAAGGCGCTTAATTTGGCAATGTAGGGCCCTAAGAACCCCATCAGGGGCGCCAATACTCCCCCTGGATTTTGAAAAATACATGTTTTCGGTAATAATATAGAAGAGAAACAAAATCCATCTAGATTTTGAAATATATTTTCTTTATCTTAACTAAACAGAGCAGATCCGTACCCCCCCCCCCACCCCCTTTACAACTTTGGGAATGGACGCCCATATCTGTCCCTCTAAATACGTTTTTGGTCAAAGGTACACATAGGCCAAACTCTAGAAGGACACACGAAAATCGATTTATTTGAAACATTTAGACATAAAATCGAATTGACTCAATAAAATTCTAGTCTTTGGAAGTCGAAGGCACATTTATTTTGTCAACTTGTGTTTGATTTATCATTTATTGAAATGTCCGTTTTTTTAGGTTTCATTTCCCTTTCATAATAGTTTCTGTCATATTAAGTCTGAATTCTTATGTTAATTAGTTTCATCCCGTTGAACGTCATAAATTTGCTCTTTACTTTTCGCAAAACAACGGTATTTTTTATGTAGATGGCCTCAGTAAGCTTTTCCTGACGACGTTATTCTGTCTCTTACGGAGACGAGCACCACATCCTTGGGAAAATAGTCTCTATGACAGAACATGGATTATTACTATGGGCGCCCATAAGGGTGGGGGGGCACCCGCCCCCCCCCGGGCTGAATGATACTGCCTGTGATATTTATCAATGATATTTTTGTTTTGAGATTTCTATTATATAGCATTAAAAGTCCCAATTAGACGAGGTTTGCCCCCCCTGGAATTCAGCTTATGGGCGCCCATGAATACTGACGAAAAATGAACCCAATTTGCAGAAGTATAATGCCAACCTAAAAGAGTTGAACGCTTTTTTGTTGGGTTAAAAACTTTCATTATTTATCAATCTTTTTATCAATATATTTTCAACACTGAAACTAAAGGCTTCATGGAGTAAGGTCTTCACCCTTTGAAGGTTAGGGCAGGGTGAAAATTCGGTATTGGTATCATGACTCAAAGTGGCGTTTAGAAATATTTTACTTGATTTGCCAAGTAATGATACGGCTTTCAATTACAGTGAATTCATCGCTATATGGGAAAACGCTTTCATTCCCTATATCACGATGTACCCAAACTCAATAACTATTCTTAATCATTCTTATGTTTGTTAGAAACGTGAAAAACGGAAACCTTTCAGCCGTTTTCGGCTTCTTTATTGAAAAACAGAAAAAAAAAATTACTATTACAAACGCTGCAGTTCGGAAACTTACCATTTTGCTAGAGTGTGGCATGTAAGTTATGTAAGAAATCTTTCTAAGATTTCTTACATAACTTTCTAAGAAATCTTTCGCAAAGTCAAATCTTTCTAACAAACTTCAAGAACAACCCAGGAGAGTTTGGCTCTGTATTAACATAGCAAATGAAAGGTGATATTTTCCATTTTGTCTAATTTCCATTTCTAGGGTTCATTCCATTTGTTATGGTTTCCATTTCTCCATTCATTGATGACAGTCGCAAGTTACTATAGTTAGTATACTACTACTACTACTAACAACTCACCGCAGAACCAAGCCGCCTGAGGCCAACACAGCTACGCACGCTCCTCCTCCATCCCAATCTATTCAAAGCCTCCCTTTTTACACCCGCCCACGAAGGTCTCCTTTCCTGTAAATCTTTCTTTATGACGTCCTCCCACCCAAGACGGGGCCGACCTGCTGTCCGTTTAGCCCCAGACGGTTGGCCAAAAAGAACACTCTTCTGCAATCTGTCATCCTTCATCCGCACAACGTGCCCTAACCACCTCAACCTTTCTTTCATTATAGACCTAGAAAGCGGTATCGAACCACATTTTTCGTATAGCCTATTGTTTGAAATACGGTCAGTCAGCCGGGTACCCAGAACAATCCTTAAGCAATATCTCTGGAAAACATCTAGCAAATCTTCATCCACTTTTCGGAGCGTCCATTCTTCAGAGCCATATTTGACCACTGTCATCATTGTAGCTTCTAATATCCTAAACTTGGTTTGCAGACTTACCTTCCCATTCTTCCAGACTTTTTTTTAACTGTGAAAAAACACCCTGAGCCTTGGCTATTCTATTTTTAACATCTTCACTGCCCCCACCATCTTTACTAATAATACTACCAAGGTAAGTGAAGCTGTCCACCTGATCAATCTTTTCGTTACCCAACTTCACCTTTTTATCTTCACTTATTCCTAGCCTTAGTGACTTAGTCTTCTTAGCAGTAATTTTCAACCTTATTCTAGCACCCTGAACTCAAAAAACCTCTAAAACCATTCATTTTGCTCACACTTTCATCTAGGATGCTTAAATCATCAGCATAATCCAAGTCCAGGAGACTTTTTCCTCCCCATTTGATTCCGTGGTCTCCCATTGCCTTTCCTGTGCTCCTTAAAACAAAATCCATCAAAATAATCCATATAAAGGGGGATAGAACACAACCCTGCATTACTCCTGATTTAATACAAAACCAGCTGCTAACCTCATTTCCTACCTTAACCGCAGCAGTGTTATTCTCGTACATAGCACTATAGTTAGTATAGTCTATAGTTATTTGGCAAATTAGGAAAAAGTCTTGTATAAACCAGTGTAAGTCACGAAACAGAATATACACACTACGTTGAATAGAATTCTATTGACCAGATTCCCCCCCCCCCCAAAAAAAACTTGAAAAACAACACAAGACAGGCAATCAGCTGAATTTTATTTTAGTCTAAAAATTTAAACCAAACTGAAATTTCTTTGGATCTAATCTTAAATTTTTTGAAAGCATATTTACTGTTTTTTAGTGTTAAGTTACCCCCCAAAATTTTCAAAATTACAACAAAACATGAAATACAGAGCAAAACAAGCTATGAGCTGAATTTAATTTTAGGCCATTAAACTTTAAATTTAAATTGCACCAGTCTAAGATGTCTGAAAGTATATTAACTATTTTTTAGTGATAAGTTTAAGTTTTTTTAAAACTCAGTATTGGATTATAAGATGATCTTGGCTTCATAAGATAGATTATGAGGTAGTTTCTCACGGAATAAGCCTTCCACCCTATAACGGTCAGTACATTATATAGATCCTAATAACAAAAATACTCCAAACCTCCAGAAACAGAGCTTGAACTTTAAAACTTGAACATTTTTTATTTTATCAAAGAATCACATCACAGATCGCTATTTAACACTCAGCGATACCAATTAATTAGAAAAAAGCATAAAACTTGCAGCTTAAAAAATCAAATAAATTAATTAAACACTAATTTTGAAACAAATATGGCCCCAAGGTTCCAGGAATGCTATTCTGAGGAGCAGGTATAGGCAGAGTTGTAGGTAGGTTTTTCAGTGCCCTGGACGATTTCAGTCAGAGGCGTAGTCCCCCGGCCTATCTTTCATGAAATATACCTGCCGTTTTTCAGCGATACCAATTGATGAAAAAAAAAGAAAACGTAACACTTACAGCTTTAAAAATAAAATAAATTTGTTAAACACTAATTTTTAAACAAATATGGCCCCAAGTTTCCAGGAATGCCATTCAGAGAGAGAGAAAAGGGGGAGGGGGTATAGACAGAGGCGTAGATAGGTTTTTAGTGCCAAGGGACGATATCAGTCAGGGGCGTAGTCGCCCCGGTCTATCGTTCGTGAAATAAACCTAAAAAAACCCCAACAGGTGTTGCAATTGGGAACTGTGCTCCCTAGCCCCATCCCCCCACAACTCGCTATGCCATTGTCAAACCATGCCTTTCATGGCTAAAAAATCATATACAACGACTAGAAAACAATTGATTGTCATTAGATGGCATCAAATTAAGGATTTTTGGAGCACTAATTCTCCAGGTAAATTATCAGCTCTATTAACACTCCCCCCTTCTTTGAAAGAACAAAAACAACTTCTATTTAGAATTGATGAAAAACAGTTACACTAAAGCTATCAGGCTCCAATTTTGCTTTAAAAGTTTATATTCAGGTTACCGATAACTTTTAAAGAAAGCAGAATCTAAGTAAAAAATATTCCAAACTAGCAAAAATGCTCCAGCATCCCCTTTAAATGCTACAATATGGTGTGAATAGTCACCTGGGCTACTTCAATTTCCAAATTCAGTTTATTGAATGAAATTTCCACTAAATTCACGGTCTAATTCGCCGAAAAAAAAAAATCTATTTTGTAGCCATAATTCACATAATCAAAAAATATCCTCAAAAAATAATTCTTAAGAATATCAAATCTTAAGAGTTAATTCTTGAGCATTCTTACTCTAAATTTTCATTAATTCTTAAAAATATCACACAGTTAAAACTAAGGAAACCAAAAGCTGGCCAAGACAGGCGAAAATTTTTAAAAGTTGTGTTAACAGAAACAGAATCTGAGTTTTTTTTCTCAGTTCTGTGACCTGGGAATTGTAAATTGTCTTTTGATAAAATAAAATAAATACTATTTCTCTTAAAAAACACGTCTATCTTGGCACTTGTTCAACTTTATTGAATAGATATGTTACCATAAAAGAAAGAAATCTGGTGGTTCTCGACATTCACCGTGAAAGTCCGAAATAAGGATATTTTACAAATATTTCGGACATCCACGAAGCGACAATGTGTTTGTTGACCAGTCAGCTTTATCAGCCTTATGCAAGGTTTGATGGCGACAGGTTAGGTTATAAATCTCAGAAATGGATTAGAATCTCAGAAATACTTAATATTCACCATTAGTGCATGGTGAATGTCAACAAACACATAGTAGCTTGGTGTAAGTCCGAAATATTTGTTAAATATCCTCATTTCTGACTTTCACCAGAGAATGATGACATTCATCAGATATCGGTCTTTCATCGTAACAGATACATAAAGGAAAAGTAACTCGACGACTAATAAACATACAGTAGAAATAGATGGCGCTAAATACAAACGGCCACACAACTTCTGTCGGCTGTGGTAATGAGCCAAATTAAAAAAAAAAATAAATAATAATAAATTATTAATTGTGTTAGCTTAAGTGCATGAGCATTTAAGAAAGTGAACTCAACAGTTTAGAATTGAACCGATCAAATTTCTTAAGAAAATACTTCATTGTAAAAATAAGTTTCATCATTTTGGGGTATAACTGATAGGTTAATAAGGTTAATATGTTAAAATATTTTATTCTAAAAAAAATTGGTTTCTTTTGGGTCTAATTGTTTTTTCAAAAAGTCAGAAGGTAACGAATTTTCCTATATCGCTTGATGTTGCAGCTATGTTACTTAACAAAATTGCTTAAATATGTTACTTAAACATAATATATAGCATTTTTCCTTTTACAACCATCCCCATTACCCGGAAAACATTATTCTAGTAACCTATTCCCTTCTCCCCTCCCATTTCAGGTCTTCCCAAGTTATACATATGGGAACAAGAAACAACTAAAATCAAAAAAGTTTAAGACCAGTCAAACACAACTGAAAAAAGGATAAATACATATAAATTCACTGATTGGCAGAATTAACTGCCTCAATGCCTCCCTGGTCCTCAACACCCAACAAATAAGCAGTTTCTTCCTTTATGTTCACTGTTTCAAGGACACTCTCTTGCATGGACACAAGTTCAGCAGACGGGTTTTGAATCAGATGATTCTCTACATTCTCATTTCTGTTATTTTCCTCGTCTTCAACAGGGCAGCCGTCTGAGACACATGGTTCAAATCCAATTAGGTTATTTTGCACATGCTTAATGTGATTATGACATAGATGAGAATTTTCAGTAATGGTCTCACTAACTGTAACAGTCTTTGGAATCGTTTCTTCGATATCTAAATTCCCCCAGCCAATGGGAGTTGTGGTATCAATTATAGTTGAAGCACTGCTTGGAGTGGATTCAGTGTTGCCGCTTGAATGTTCGATAACATTTTCAAAATTTTCGGAAGAAACAGAGTCCATATTCAAACTCCCTCGGTCTGTGTCTATTTTCACGACAATTTTCTCAGATACAAAACTAGTATCTTTGGATGCAGGCACAGAGTCGTCATAAGGAACTAAAGGCCAATTGGTCAGACTTACTCGGGCTGGTTTGGGGGGAGGAGGCGATAATTTCGCCGTCGGCTTCTGTAGGTCAGGGAGCGGTACACAAAAAAACTTTTCAGGTTGACTCACCTCATTGGCAGTCTCATACAGAGATCCATTACTAGATGACTCTTTGCTATTTTTTCCCCGGCTCGGTCTCTGGGGAACTTCGCCCGGCTCGTAAAAACTGACACACCGCTTTTTTTCTTCAATAGTAAAAGGTGAACTTGTCTCTACAATATGTCCCCTTGAAAACTCGTCATAACTTCCAACCAAAGCATCTTTTGTGTTTTTAGATGGGGCTCGACCAAGATTTTGAATAGCACCGATTCTCTGAGGAGTTGATACCATCAGCGGTTGAGACAATTTAAAAGATCCGCTAGAATTGTCATCAGAATCTGTCTGTAAGTAATGCTTCACCTCATCGCTTGAATTTTCTTGGAAACCATTAGTCTGCGTGCCTTTACTGCAAAAATTCTCAGTTTGAGTACAAACAGCAATTGAATTAGCCCTGGAAAGAATACACCGCCATTTAGATCTATCAAATTCTTCTTGTTTTTCTATTACGTGTCTGGGCTGGGCAACAACAGACTGGATATCAGATGGCATGTGTGTGTATCGATTCTCATCGCTAGAGTGTATTCTATGCTCACCTTGGATTGCTGGTGGAACGAAAACCGCGGTGGAGCTGAAGTGGCTTGCTGGTTTACGGGGCTCTTTGGTAATTTTTGGCATTGGAGGGGGAGGTGGGATAACTTTTGATGATCCTTTTTTCGAGGGAGATTTTCTGCCTTTATGAACCTTGGCATAAATTGGCTCAGGTGGACTATCCACTGTATCTAGTGATTGCTGGACAGAGTAGTAGTCGGTATTATTTTTACTCACGTCTGCCGATTTCGGTTCAGGAGATAACGTTCTCTTTGTAAGTTTCAATATGCCGGCTTTGCTTGAGTTCAATATATTACCCCAAGATGAGCCAGACGAATCGTTAGCAAATATGCGTTTTGGCTGCTGCGGGAAAAGGGACACTTTAACTGCCGAATCGAAGGAGCTTGTCTCGTTTTTCTTCGATCGTGATGGAAGTGAAAACCTTCTCGAAAAACTTTTGCTTGGGGTGGGACTGCTCGAAACAGTCTGATAAACTGTATTATCCCCTGAACTTGTTGGCTTAACAAAATCTCTTTTTGTGCTAAATTTTCGGACGAGATTTTCTACCTTTTACCGTACATAAGGTTTTTAAGAGGCAGAGCTAACTGATTCTTCATATTCAACGGTCACTTCCGGTGTGCCAAAAACACCAGAATCTCTAGCAGTCACAAATTTCTCTTGACTTGAACACGATATTTCTGAGTCCGACTCACTCTCATTTCAAAGGGGTTTTCTAAAAGATATCTTACCGATAAAATGTGCTTGATCAATATTCGGCTCGATACCTTTGTCTGTTTAAGAAATCACTATAATTTGCTGTTCGAGCATAAATTCGATTTCTGTCAAGCCACAGCGCATTTGTGGCTTCACATCCAGTCCAGCTCTTAACAGCCTTCGGATAAGTGTGGGAAACTGTCCAAAATTGATGACAGGATTATTTTTACTTGATTTTTCAGATTCTCTTACTTTATGACTTTTCAATTCAAGCGTACCTTTGAAATCTCTGTCTTCCCATGGTCGTTTTCCTGTAAAGACTTTTTCTACCATAATGTATAAAGAAAAAATATCCGACTCTTCTGTAGGCGTTTGTCTTTTCATTACCTCCGGTGACATCAATCTCCAATAAATATTTTTAAACACTTCCCAAGGGCGCTGAACATAAACGCAATTTTTTAACTCGCCTCGCGTGCGGATGGCAAACTCGAAATTACCCAGTTTTGCCTGAGTAGGGCTAACAATATGAATTGAGTGAGAGGATACTGCTAAATGTAAAAAGCCCATATTATGGGCTAATTTAAGAGCAGTCGCAGTTTGCCAAAGAACAGTCAACTTTTTTTTAAGGCTAAATGCTTGTACAGGCAATTCGTGCATATATCTGTGGAATGAGCCGACTTGGACTCTCATAAACCAAAGATATTTGGTTGTGCTCCTGGGTCAGTATGACTCCGAGGAAAGGCAGAGTTCCTGGTGCAATCAACAGCCGCAAGTTTTCAAGTTCGACCATTAATAAATTCTGAGAAGCGCTATTCGGCGAACCAAGTTTTAAGTCGGCATCGATGAGCCTCCTTATGGTAACAATAATTCCTTTCCAACTTCGGGGGTAATACTCCGTAACTGTTCCACATCTAGAAGATAAAATGGATTATAAACTCTTTTGTTTTGGTAGAAAACAAAGCCTAAGAACAGTTCATGCTCTTTGAAAAGAATTAATTCGAATCTTGGTTGTAACGATGGATGAATTGCGGCGAAGCTAAACTGAGGAGAAAGATGCCAAAGAACATAAGAAAATCTTAGGGTTATGGAGGAAGGAAGATGGATCCAAATCTCATCTCCGTTGGATGTGTTTGATTTTAAACCTTACAGCTAGTTCTTCAATCCAAATAAACCACTAAACGTATGATCACAATAAAATATATTTTATTTGGGTACTTATGTGTTAAAGCAACCACACCAAAGAAGTGAAGTTAGATTAATCCTAATAAATACACCAGAATATGAGGAAAATCTAATACTTTAGTAACAAAATTATGAAAAATACAACAGAGAATTACTGAAAGAACAGAGTATGGTCGCTATAACACGGAAGTACCTTTATTTGGCTTATTCATCTTTTCGTTTCCTTTTCCCTCTCGCTTCTGCGCCCATGATGGGTCAAAGAAATTGTCAGAGGAGCAATGGCTTAGAATTCATTATATAACAATATTAACCCACTCTTCATTTTTGACTTACACGCTAGTTTAGTTTACCCCCCCCCAACGGAATTCGACTTTGCTGCCGGTTTGGGTTGAGCATGTTGTTATTATGTATCTTACTTTGGAAAACGGTTTTCTAATCTCTACTTCAGACTATCTTTATTCTAATAGAATATAGTAAATAGTAAACGAACAACTACTACTTGATTTTTAAAACGAACTGGTTATTGAAAAGAAGGGCTTTAGGGCAAATCACACATTCTTAGCTTTTGACTATTCCCTACCCTAGTTAGACATGATAACACGGTCCCATCTCACTTCTTACCTCTTACCAATAAAATTTAAATGTTTAATAAGATCTGCGCTTAGTACTAGATGACATTCTCGAATTAATACTAAATTGACCAAATCAGTCCGGATGAGTACGCAATTGACGAATAATTTCAGAGGAATTGCTTGACAAACATAACCCTGCTATTGAATACTCAAATTAATTTACCATGTCCATAAGAACATAAATGGGTCCGGCTCATTCCCCAAAATACCAAGAAATACAGGGGCGAACCCAGCGATAAATTTCAGAGAGAGATAGATATTTTGGCTGGGGGATGGTAGTACTGGTTAAAAAGGAAAAATAAAGTTTTCAGAACAAGGTACATTCTTCATTGAGACAACACTGTAAACATAAAATAAAATCAAGCCGCCTTTTCTGTTGTGGACAAGTTTCTCCAAAACGTCTTCTGCATTGACTAGAATATCCCAGTGCATGGATATTAAGGCAAATCCATTAAGCCGTTCCTGACCCAAGCCACTCCTGGTATAAGATTTCACTCTTATCACGGTAGTAAAAGGACGCTCGCACGTAGCAGTAGTGACGGGAATTGTTGCACCGATCTTCAAAAACTGATGTAGAGGGGGATAATCATCACATTCTTTTAAACACACTATGAAATATTTTGGTACCAAGTGTCCAGACTGCATGCACATTTTCCTCCACGGAGCTAACTCAGCTTACAAGCTTCCCCTATAGCTGTCTGCATCAAAATATCAAAAAAATAAATCGGAGTATCCGATGCATACTTTGTTTTTTCTTTTTCGAGGAAAATACAGTGCTGATGAAGTAAGTATTGCAGTGACTCCAGAAACTTTGTGTGACTAAGAAATCGTTGATGCAGCTGTTGCAGCAGTTGATGCAGCTGCTGCAGAAAGTAGTCCATAAATGGGATAAACACAAAAAGTCGGTAATACGTTTCATCATCATCTGACGCTGTTGCGTAATTATTTCAAGGTTTGTTTTGGAGCACTCTAATGCTGATTTCATAATCTTGACAAAGTTCAGTGCCCTCAGAAAAAAGTGGATGAAACAGCTTCACTCCTCTCTCTCATGCCTCTAACTTTGCTCTCAAGATCGTCCGAGTGTTTGAGAAAACATACAATACTTATAGTTTCTGATTGCAAAGATACCGAAAAATTCTGTAACAGACTAAACTTTACTGACACTAACCATAGCTGCAACAAAACTGCATCTCTCAATAGTAGATAGCGAAAAATAAGCTCTGCTTAAACATTCAGAATCTGAATCAGAATGTTCTTGGACTTCCTTCATAGCCATATCGATAATAATAAACATCTCTTTAGACAAAATTATTGCTTTTAAGTGCTCCACCCATCTAGTCTCACAAATTTGTTTAATCTTATTCTTTTTGTCCCTGTGATAAGATTACTTGCTTGAACGATTTGTTTGAAAATTGCAGAGCGGTTTGGTGAAATTGTAGAGAAATTAATTACTTCTTTCGAAGTTCCTAGACAATTTCTTATAACAGGTATGTTGTACAAATCACTCAGGTTGACAATGACAGTCATTTGTCTGTTGTACAAATGACTAAGTTTAAGGAGTGACTTGCACAGTGAACATAGACTGCCTGGGGAAAAATTTCACTGAGCATAGAAACCCCACCTTGAAACTGGCCACTCATAGATGAAGCTCCATCATAACTCCATCATAAGTATTTTAATTGCTTCGCATTCCAACTAAGGTTTGTATCAACCAAGGTTTGTTATCAATCTATTGTTTCTTTTTAAAAAAGTCTATAATTTTTATTTCTGTTTTGAAATGACGGACGACTAATTAACAAACAGGGGCGTAGACTTCTATATAAACATTGAAAGAGCACACGCGTGATTTAAATTAAATTCAACGATCTTAGGAGCGTGAGGTTATAACAGCACGTGGCTTACTTGGCAGCAGCCTGGCATTGTTCCTATCTGCATTTTCACAAAACAAAAATCTAAGTATGTAGATCATCACACATTACCTACTTGTTGTACATATATTACTCTACATCAATGGGAATAAAACCCATAATGAATTTGGGTAGCTTTTTATCCTCATCACAATAAAATTTACAGCGTACATTATCCTTTTGATCTATAAGATTACTCAAGATCTGTAAGAATGTCGACCCTACAAGACAAATTTCCTCAATTTCGGGGGGGGGGGTATACCCGTTATCCCCCTGGGTTCGCCCCTGAAATAGTAGGCAAGTTCCCAGTCAAGTTGGAAACGAGGGGCTAATAACTGACCGTCGTAGGTGTCCCTTCCTTCGTGCCTCCGGCACACCTGAAACAGCGTGTTCCTGGAAGCGAAGGAACACAGTTTTATCTTTGGCTTATGGAAAGCGTACGGCGCGTTTTTTACGACGGCAAACTTTCTCCTCTTGAGAGGTTATCTTTACTTGGTCGTGTTGTTTACTGCGTTCGACATTGGAAATCCTGGGTCCTAAAAAGTGGACATTATGCTTTGAACGAGAATTTTATAACCAAAAACCTTTACCATTGCCTAGAGATAAATATGCATTCCCTAGTGCTTCCCATTCGTCGATTCAAATGGCTTGGGCTCGAACGTCTTTTCAAACTCTCTGATATGAATAGCCAACCAGGTGAAGATTTTTTTAGGAAGATGCGGTCTCAAACAAGCACTTACAGTACTGTAATAAACTTTTCGTTCCTCCAACTTCTACATCGAATTCGTCGATATGAAAGTATAACGGATTTTGAAGCTGAATATTCTAATGAACAGTTTTCCTAGCCCAAGGCCAGGCGACTTAGATCCAGTGGTGTTGTGTATGTCAATTACAATTTTTTTGTGCCATGGGATGATGAAATCAAGCTCGAGCTAGGGCGAGCTCGTATTGACAGCCAGCGAATAATGAAAGCCTTGATACCCGACGACGTACTTTCTGCTTTCGGTCACCAAGTACCGAATGTTCGTCTTTCTGTACTTCACGACAGCGACTCAGACGATGACTCAGAGGAAAATACTGTGTCCGATAAGCAGAAAAAGGCTTCCGCGACTGACACTGAATCGGGCTCGGAAAGTGACGGCATCTTTTAAGATTTGCCTGTGATTGCTCACTGTGTGAAACACCAAGTTGAGAAAAATTGGGTTAGTGAGGCTGTGACAAACTTGAAGAATTCTAGGTTTTGTCTTGTCAAGACTTCTCACGGCTCCATAACACCAATAAAAAAATCCACGCTGTTGTGGCTTCTGAGGGAAAGCTCTGAGAAGCTGAGTAGTGACCGATTAAAACGGGTGATGGTCCACGGCCGACGAGTAGGACTACGTGAGTCGCCACAATTCAATACAGAGGTCGGTGTGAAATCGGAATGGCGTATCGGTGAATGGTGCGTTTACAGACCGGTTGGCAGGGGAAAGAGAGTATTAGTTGGGCGGGTCATACAGTTTGGCTACTTGTCTGGGCGAAGATGCCACTCTGTTGACACGCAGAATATGGCGATGCCGTTCCCTGACGACATAGGAATTCTGTGCCAGTGGTTCCGGCTGAATGCTGATCTCAAATTAACTGCCGCATTGCTAGACCAGGGTTACTGTGACTCCAGCCTGTATATCATGCATTCAGCAGAACCCGTTTCTAGGGAAATCGGCACCAACATTGTCTTTGGCTTTGACTCAGACGTCTTCACAAAGCTGAATTCATTTATCCAGAAGAAAGGATTCCACTTTTTTGATGTCTCATCAGCATCGCAATCATCATGTTAAAAATGGCATCTAAACCCAAAACTGACCTCAAGACCATAACCACCACCATCGCCATGTTCTGTGTGTCAACAGAAGGAATTTTGTTTAACATTTTTCAGAGGTAGTTGTTATTTTTTTTCCTCCCTTCCTCCTCTCCACTCGGTGATATTTTAATACAAAAGCATATAAATCTTACAACTTTATACATTATCATATCACCTAAACTTCAAAAAAAATAAATTATTATATACCAGTCAATGTATTAGCGGACATGAAGGCAAACTACCATTTAACTTTTTTCTTGCCAAATATCTATCACTCCCCCCGTTCCAGGGTATCCTTCCCCCTCTAGGAGACGCTTTTACGGTAGTAATTTTACTTCCATTTCTTAAATTTCAGATCCTTCAATTTTCACCAACAAGAATTCGAATTTTAAAGGTGGTCTTCCAATAGGCTTACTCTTACAACTTTAAAATTTACAGCTCAATAGAAGACTTAGTAGTGGAAGACTTAGTGTTTATATTTGTGCTAACCGAGCTTAGTTTGATTTACTGAAGCTTATTTGTCCAGTTTCTTAGGGTTGTCATTTGAGCTGTGATTATCGAGATGATTACTGAAACGTAACAATAAATATCTGAGAAACTATTTATTTTTTTAGTTGGTTGCTTTACTTAGAACATTTTACTAATAACTCGGTAGTAACAGTTTTTCTGACTGTTGCTTTACAGTTTTCTCCTCAAATACCCAAAGGCATGGGTTTAAAACCAAGAAAGTTGGCTTTTAAATACAGTCATGAAAAAGGGATCTACGCTTCTTTGTAATACTTTTAAGTCAAAGCTTCATATACATTTTTTTTCGTATAATTAACAATCTTATATCCAGGGGTGCGTCTTAGCACAGCCTCTAAAAATAAAAACAGGTATGATAGAAGGGAAAGGGATGTGTAAAAACGTCATAAAAGGCAACTTTTACCACTGACCAAGTCATATTGAATTGGACTCCGAAGCGTGACGTCAATTTTTGGGCGGGAAATTCAAATAACGATGAAACGTGGATGTGTAGACGTTTTTTCGGAACTTTGGCGAATTATTTTGGCCTAAAATATTTGTCGTAAATTCTAGCAGTCCACCAGAACGTCTTCACGTCGAAATAATACTAGGAATATTGACAATAAGTTGTTAGTTGCAACTGGAAACCACGCTTCATGGTACTTTGGATTTCGCACCTTGCTTTTTACGTCATCACCGTGCAGCCCTTTGTCGTATAGCTTAAAAACCATGTTTCGGGTTTTTTTTTGAAATTTCAGGATTTTTTTTGAAGAAAAATCGGAATTTTATTTTTGAGCTGGTGGCAACGCTGCATGTGTAATAGGAAAAAGTGACACCATCAGTGCCATCGTACGGTTACCTAGTTTTTGCATAGATATCAACAACTTGCAGTCCTCCGTTCTTTTTCTTTAGGTACATATCAGTTGTTTTCAGTCTTGGGGGTTCTTTTCCTTGTCAAATAAACCCGTAAATGATTTCCAAGTTTTAAAAGATCGCTTTTGAAGGTGCTGAAATATTCGACAGATACCGAATAACAGGCAAGCTGTATATATTTACATATTGCGCCCTTTGGAATTTGCCTCCGGAGGCATGGGAGGCATGCCTCCGTGCCTCAAGCCCCCAGGTGTCCCTCAAAATGCCCAGTTGTTAACCCCTCGGTTGGAAATTAGCATCACTCTAATGTTATACCTGTATAATGTGGCTTAAACGAACTAAACCAATAGAAATGTTGTGGAATATATTCTATATATCAAATATGTATAGTATTTATTGCAATGTATTACTATTATTACCCGGCCCCTGGTGTACGTGATTTCTGAAAGTGGGCATCCCCTATGTTTTCGCCAGGGTTGCCGCTACGGTCAGTTCATAAAGTGCTATAATTGCCCAAATTTGCGTGCTACACAGCGATTTTTGGTGCTGTAGTCAAAAGACTGATTATAATATGGCTAAAATACGAGGGGAAAGTCTTTATAGTGGCCGGATTCCTGTACGTCGTGGAGTTAAACAGGGATCCCTCTTAAGTCATGTAATCTTCAACAATGCAATCTGTTCTGCCACACGTAGAATACCACCCTTTCTCATTGAGCCGTCTATCGATGCAAGTCATCTTGCGTAC
>NC_142799.1:77234964-77321679 GCF_049724085.1 Artemia sp. Qi Xiang Cuo | reverse complement strand
AAGAATTGTATTTTTTCATTTTTTTTATTTAAATAGAATTGAACCTTTAGCCTTCTAATAGTATATTAAACATTAAATGCATATTAAATGCGTTCATATCTTATGGCAATTCAATTTTTCTCCTTGTACTATAAAACATTACATTCAAATGCCCTACTGTTACAGAAATTTTTAGCCCACTTCGCCACTGCAGCTGTGGGCGGTTCTGACAGATAACAAGCTGAACATGTTTGATGAAATCAGATTCCAATCCGGATGTTTAGTTTGTTGGGAAAATAAGTTTGGACTATAACTGATATTTCAATGCAGGTTGAATTCAATGAGCAGATTGAACCTTGGATTTTGTGATCACGGTAGTGAGGCGCGGTTGCGTTGACACTTTCCCGTGATGACGTAATAATAATCAAGATCAGTAAGCAGATAAAGAATCTCAGAACATAGACCAGTTTTCTGCATGAGCTCATTCCCTTAATAAGTTTACTATTGACATTAAAGTTAGAAAGATAAAAGGTCTAATCTGTAATAAACAGCTTTCTTAACCGCTACTCTGTAAATATCTTTATTCGAGTCCATGTCATTGTTGCTGATGACGTCAATGCATTCATTTTTCTGAATTAGTTAAACTGGGATGCACCCCAGTGGCGGATCCAGGGGGAAGGGGACCCTGCCCCCCAAGGTTTTTCTGGCACCCTCATTACTTGTTTTTTTTCTGTTTTTCACTCTTTTTTAAATAATTTTTTAATTCGATCAATCATTGGCACCCTTGTCACATTGCCCTGCCCCGATGATTTTGCTTATTGGCACCCTAGTCATATTGCCCCATCCAAAGATTTTGCTCTAGATCCGCCCCTGTTGCACCCCGTGGCTGCCTGTGTTCCAATGAAGATTTTGCCGAATCTTGTGGCCTCTGCGGCCCCCAAAGATCCAGGGATATTTTCTGAGTTTTTAATGTGTGGCAGACGTAAAATCTAATAATAAAAATAAAACAAAACATGACGATGATGGGAAGTAGAAAGTTCTGATAATCTACAATTTTGAAGAGTTTAAGCTCTCTAACTAAACAAAAGAACAGCAGAGATTCTCCCAAAATTGAAATTTGCAATAAGTTAGTAGTCTGGTTTTTCCTTTTTAAAATTTAATGATCAGGGTTTGCATCTTCTTAGGTCACGGTTGCCGGATTGTTTGTGGAGTATTCTGAAAAATGAATCTAATTTAGATTATTTGTTTAGTTCTTTTTATGACTGTTTGGAGGGCGTTACCTTGGATGGATATGATGCGTCCTAGTTGAATATTGCATCGAAAAGAACAGATGATTTAAATTCTTGGATGACTCCGGGACTCCTTAAAAGTTGGAGGAAAAAAAATGATGTTTGGGAGGCTTATAGGTTCTCTAAGCCACTTTCTCATTATTCTTGACTTCAAAATTTTAAAGTTTATAGAAGAGTTTAAAATTCATTTTGCCGACACACCAAATTGTTATTCTATTACAGAAAATTCTCTGCTTGTGGTAAAGACATTAGGAAAACACGGCAAGTAATCAATTCTGTTATCAGGCCATCTTCTCTGCCTCCTTCTGCCCCTTCAAGTATTGTGATGGAAGGCGAAAATAAAGAGGGTGAGCTAAAAGTTCAAGATGCGTTTACTTCCTATTTTGCTAATATCGGCAAAACTACAGCCTCTTCTGTAAGTCCTTCTTCTTCTCTACCTGACTTTAGGTCTTACCTTGGACCACCTTGTCCTGAATCAATGGCATTGGAGCCTGCCTCTGAAGCTGAAATAGCCAGAATTGTCAATGGTTTGAGGAGTTCTTTATCTTCTGGCCCAGACCGTATTCCGACTAAGGTTGTAAAGTTCATTCTTCCTGTCATCATTTCTGCCCTCACGAGACTTATCAATCTTTCCTTTCAAAATGGTGTTTTCCCAAGTACTTTAAAGCGTGCTCTGGTTATTATTCTTTTTAAAGGTGGATCAAGGAATGATCCTGCAAATTGTCGTCCCATATCCCTTTTATCAGTGTTTAGTAAAATATTTGAAAAAACTATGCTTTCTCGATTTCTTAATTTTCTTAATTCTAAACACTTTTTTCATGATTTCCAGTTTGGTTTTAGGGCGAAGCACTCAACTGAGCATGCATGCGCAACTCTTTTGAATTATTTACATTCAGTTCTTGACTCTGGTCTGATACCTGCTTCTCTTTTCTCGGTCTACAAAAAGTATTCGGCTCCTTAACACACAAAGTTCTTCTTTGGAAACTTTTCCATATTGGTATAAAAGGGACTCCTTATTCTTGTTTCTATGATATTTATCTGGTCGGGTTATCTCGGTTGATCTCTACTTTTTTAACCCTTCGGGGCTAGATTTTGGAGTTCCACAACGATCTATTATTGGGCCGATACTCTTTTTAATATACGTCAATGATCTTATTAATGCGGTTCAAAATTTAAAACTTACCATTTGCTGTCGGCTTTGTCAACCAGCATCCGTCACTAATCGTGACAGGAGTTCGTCCTTACCAGATGCACTTATTGCTATTGCTGATGACAGTAATCTTGTCACAGCAGGTAAAACTGGGTCAGATCAATCTTGAAAGATATATACCCGTTTTGAAAGAATGATCAGATTAATTGAAGTAAATTATCGTGTCTGAAATGTCGGGAAATAATGTTCTTTAATTTTGTACTGAATTTCAAATGATTGCCCTCCCCTAAATGAAATACAGTTATCAAGACGGTCTCTAAGTAGACCTAAGGATCGTTACTTTCGATTCCTAGGCATCTTGCTTGACGAAGATCTTTCCTTCAAGTATCATATTGATCTGATTAAAATGAAAGTCTCCAGGAGTCTTGGAATCCTTAGAAAGCTCACACATATTTTCAGGGTCAATTCTTAGAATCTTGATCTGCAGACTAGTTCAGTCTTATGTTAATTCCTTCTGTTATTTGGATGTCAACTTTCCCCTCGTCTCTGGTACCAATTTCAGAACTGAATGATAAAGTAAGGACTCTTATTAAAGAAACTAACCAATCTTCACTTATACCCTTGCTTGATTTGATATCTCTCTATTTTCTTTCTTGTTCTTTTTTCATCTTTTTACAGTTGCACGGCCATCTTCCTGTTGCCCTTTGTATTAATATAGCTTCTATTTCTGATCAGTATATTTATCTCGTCAATTCCAGCAATCTGAAGATTCCTGATGTTCCATTAGTGAGGTCCGACGTCAGCGCCCTGACAACTTGCAACAGGATTTGGAACACACTCCCTGTGTTAGTACGAAGCTGCCGCTAGTTTGGTATGTTCAAAAATTATGTTATAGAATCTTTAGCTAGTACTTAAGTTTTTTTCTGGTTTTCCTTGGATTTGTCGTCTCTGGTTTTAATTGGATATTTTTTTGAATTAGTGAATTAATGTATTCTTCCCTGCTTAGCGGTGCATTTCGAGGATTGTTCAGGGGGGCGACTGGATTTTTTTTGGGGGGGGGGAATGTTCTGTATTTGTGTGTGTCAGTATTTTTTTTTTCTCCCCTGTTCTGTACCGGCCTTGGAGCCTTATGGGGGAGATTTTGTTGATGTAGTTTTTTGTTTATGATTTTTATTGTTCAATAAAGAACTCAAAGAACTCAAAAGAACTCAAAGTCACTTTAAACCTAAGAATTTACACTATAAGAACCAAGGGGTTACAAATTCCTTGTTATATGCGGACCCGTGACTTGAAAACAGAAATATGGAAAAAAAATCCAAACGTAATAAAAAAGTAAGATTATTTTTCTCTCGCTACCCTGAAAATATTATTTCCTTATGACTAAAAAGTAAAGCCTGTCGACGATGAATATGTAGTGTTGTCTAAAGATTTGCAGTTTCTACAAAACTGCTTTTTAAAGGGATTAATAAAAAAAACTAAGTTTTTTTATGAAAGTAAAGAGTGGAGATGAAACTTAAAACGAACAAAAAATATTGTTTTACAGTTTATGCAACATATATCTGCAATATTGTTTAAGTACACTGACTCATGATATTTCCCTAAAGTTGTAGAATTCTAAAAACTAGCACTTTATTATAAAACACAAAGTCGATGCAACAAAACATAATTGGGATTGAGAGCAGAAATGGGCAGCTGCCCCAGTTTTCCGATATTAAATTCCTTTTATTTTATTTAAAGGGTATACCTGTGGGATGCCTTGCCCCCCTCCATATTATGAGGGCTAAAACTACTAGTCTAGTGTTTATAAGGGCTTTGGGAATGGATCTACAGCTCAAATATGGGTCTGGAGAGATTCCCAGAATCTGTTATGTCTTATCTTAGACTAATTAAGGATTAAAATTATAAAAATTGAAGGGGGAGAGGCAACACTTATTTTTCAAAATCTAGGTGGGAACTTAGTTGTTTTATCAACCTTTAAAAAAAATTTGTCAAATTAAGGTGTTTACAATGAAAATACCACAAAGGGGGATTTTTCAAGATTCGGTACACATTTTTGTTCAAAATCCTACTTAAATCAAAGGAATTACAAATAGAATTAATCAAAGTTAAGAGAACTAAAGAGAAGTTTTGAATATTCATCCAATGTCGTCTATGCATTACCATAATCGACTGAATTGGATAAAACTTGGATTAGGCTAGACTGAAACCAGACAGCCTGAAAAAATATATGGTACTTGTGCATTTTATGGTACACACCGCTAAGTCAAGTTTGGTTAATGCCAATGAAATATAATAAAATAGGATGAATATATTATATTTTAGAAACAAATTTGTGATATATATTTGCACATGAGGGGGGGGGGTTAACGCAGAGCAGAGATTAAAGACTTAAAAGAATCAAACCTATGTACATTTCCCCCCTAAAACCAGAAAAACAAACGTTTAAATATTGTAAATGCAATGAGTAATGACGATTTGCAATCAATTTATGTCTTGCAAATACCCGTTTGACGGGTATCCATTAGTAGTTCTCTGTACAATATATAGCGGTGTCTGCCATAAAGTGCACAAGAACCAAATATATTCCTTTTTAAAGCTTAAGTGACAAGGGCCTAGGTAGTGTTTACATGTTACAAAATCCCTGGCCAGGATTTACCAACAGGCCCACTAGGCCCGGGCCTAGGGGCACAAAATGCAGGGGGAGCAATAAATTATCACTGAATGATTTTTCCTTAACAAAAAGTAAACTGATGTGATTTATCATAAAAGTGCCAGGTGCACTACGCCGCCAAGCTGTCAATTCACGGCACATGAATTCCGTCGCCACTTGTAAACTGTCAGATGTCTCCCAAGAATGGCAGCTGAGAGTTCTGTATCACCTCTCTCTTTTATTACTGTTGTCTCATCAGTTGCGTTCTGTTCAATGCTTCCACTATCACCGAATTTTCGGGGAATTCCCCAAAATCTCGCAGAAATGGAACGGCAAACGCTTGGGCATAGAAGCTTCAAAGCTTTAAATCCAGCCCTACCAATACCCCGACCCATAAAAACACTTTTCTAAGCACGGGGATCCCTAAGCACAGCTTTTTGAAAAGGTTATGCAAGCCACGTCCGCTGAATATCTCTACAGATACCATGGGATTCACTTCTTGATGCTTGTAGACTAGGCTATCTAGGCCTAGGATCACGACCAAGCCCTTACCCTAGTGTTTTCAAGTGTCATATAGGCTTTTTTTTAAGAAAATAATTCAAGGCCAAAAACTACCCGTTGATCCTTTCTTTCCTGGTTTAATTATTTAAATCATATTTCCTTACCATAGCCTTGGTTCTGTCTGGACTAGTTGTATTACTTCTTGAGAAGCAGGAGGAAAGGCCCCTTCATTTCTAAGTTTCTCGAATTCGGTGTTAGCTTGTCTACAAACTTCTTGGCCTAGAAGTGTGGTAACTGGTTTTCTTGTGAGAATAGCTTTGACTTGTTCTGATTGTCTGGAGGTCAAGATCAGGTGATTTGGGGTCAGAAAAGTGCCCAGCTTTTGGAATTCGGAGCAATTCATCTGATTAGTAACTACAGATGTTGGGGCTGTGTTTTGGTTTCCCCAGGTCTTAACTTTGGCCAACTGGGTTATTCCTGGGACAGATGCGTTATTGTTCTTACCCCTAAGGGCGTTTGCATTAGAAGTGATTGCATAAGGATTAGCTTGGATGTCGAGGGTTTTCCTCAGTTGTTATTATGGAAGGGGCAGTATTTGGGTGTTTTAGCTGCGACGATTGAAAAGGGAATGTTTTGCTCAGTTGAGATTCTCAGGATATCCGCACGTTGGTGGTGGGTGGGGCATTGATCATTTTGAAATACACTGTGTCCTAGGGTCTTACAGTTTTTGCAATACGGCTTAGGAGCAGTACAAGATGTTGAGGCATGGTTGTCTTTTCCACCTTTGAAGCAGGAGGGATTTATTTGCTGACAATTCTTTTTAGTATGACCATGTACATGACATTTCATGGAGTATAAGGGCTTGGCCTCATAGGGCTTGAAAGGGATTTTTTGCCCATACAGATACACATCATGTGTGAGCTCAGTTTTCATTGTAACCAAACTTGATTCGCTTGGCGTCAAGCTTTCTCCATTTCTTTTGTTAAGCTTATTCCTGGCTTAGTGATGGTAAGAGTTCTTCCTGATGAGTCCAATAACTAAGATTTGATTTCTTGTGCTTCTAAAGAAAGATCAATGCCATAAAAAACATACTGGAATTTCTTTTCCCTGATGAGTTTTGCGATTTCGATTCTTGAGTTTGTAAGCTGAATTAGACTAGCGTTTTGAATCACTTTATCAGCTCCTACAGCATCTTGGAAATACACTTCTGCTGGGCCTGATTTTTGGTCACTAAGCTCAAAGTTAACTCTTGCTACTTTGAAAATAGCTTTTCAAACAATTCGTGGTACATAACTGTAAGTCCTGAACGACCCGGCTCAAGAAACCAAACTCTAAAAACCTGAATTTTGATACCCATAGATACATCAATAGAATCAGATTTGTATGATAATTTCAGATATATACATTTTATTTAGCTTAGCGTTACACATCAAAAATTAAGCACCGAAAAGAATGTATCTGATAGTCAAAAAAAAGGGGGAAACACCCCCCAAAAGTCTTTGAACTATAATAAAAATCCCGCCACCGGATTCACCGTATCAGGAAAAGTTATTGTGGAAGTTTCAAACTCCTCTCTGCAAAAATGTGGATTTTTTTATTTTTTTTGTCAGAGTAAAGATCACGGATGCGTGTTTGGTTGCTTTTTCGTGTTTTTTTCCCAGGGGGGTTCGTATCGATCCAGTTGTCCTAGAATATCGTAAGAGGGCTCATTTGAACGGAAATTAAAAGTCCTAGTGCCCTTTTTAAGATGACCAAAAAATTGGAGACCATTTTGGCCCCCTCCCGCGCTCATATTTTTCCCAAAGTCGCCCAATGAAAATTTTGAGATAGCCATTTTGTTCAGCATAGTATAAATTTTGATAAATATGTCTTTGAGGATGACTTAATCCCCCACAGGTCCAGGAGGAAGGGCTGCAAATTATGAAATTTGCCTTTTGTTAACACATAGCATTGGGTATTGGGAAGTATACAGACGTTTCAGGAGGGATTTTTTTCTCATGGGGGGGGGGTTAGAGGAAGGGGTTATGGGGGAAGATCCTTCCATGGAGGATGTTTTCTTGGGGGAAGGGACATTTCGACAACGGGGGCGCCGAATTTCCCGGTATTATCTAAAAAGCTTTCAGAAAGTAAATAAAAAAAACTGTTCTGTTCAACTGAAAGCAAGGAGCAACTTTAAACTTCCAACGAATAGAAATTATTACGTATATAAGGGGGGTTGTCCCCTAGTCAATACCTCGCTCTTTTCGCAAAAGTTTTGTTTAGTACTTTCAAAAGAGCTATCTTTTCTAATTAACCGACCTTTGTGTTTCTGGGATTTGTGATTCAAACAAAATTTGGACTTAGCGTAAAAAGCAAGGTATCGACTAGGGGGCAGACTCCCTTATATACGTAATAAAACATACGAATATAGAAGTTCGTTACGTAAGTTAATTCGTAAGTTACGTCAGAACAAAATTTCGAGAAAGCCATTTAGCCAAAAAAGTAAAATTAACATGCAAATTTCGTTTTAATTATTCATGTATGGTCAGCCAAAATCAAAGCTGCATTAATTCAAAAACGTTGAGAAATTAAATAAAAAAAACAAGTTTTTTTAACTGAAAGTAAGGAGCGACATTAAAACTTAAACGAACGCAGAGTATTCCGTATATGAAAGGGGATGTCCCCTCCTCAACGCCTCGCTCTTTACGCTAAAGTTTCACTCTGTCTCACAACTTTATTTTTTAAAACAATAATACTACAAAGGTAAATGTTAGATTAGAAAAACGATACAATCTTCCGATATTTTGACCCGAAAGAGTTCAGTGCTATTTTATTCTTGCTTTTTCTGTGCTAGGATTTAGGGGACAGATTTATGCTTCAATGTTTGGATTTTCAGCCCAAACTTTAACAAAATTTTCATTTGTTAACAAAATTTCGCCAACCGCGCTCTCTACTTTATTTAAATGAAAATAAAATTTCAAAATGATTATAACCATTAGATCATTTTTTTAAAATTTCTTTGCCCGGGGACATTTTCTGTCTCCCCCCCCCCTCCCTAACTAGATTTGAAGAATACTATTTTGGAGCACTTTTATTAAATTTTCTTTGTGTTTTCACTGGAACACTGAAGGAAAAAAAAACTATCCCCTCCCCCGTCATTATTGGAAAAAAATTGTAACCACTACATTTCCGTGAATTGACGCGAATGCTTGAACCTTAAGCGCTTACAATTTTCTGCAGGAGTATTTCCTCCCCGAAGAATTAAATAATTTCTTAGACCACACTGCTTTTCTATTTACGAAAAACTAAGAGAGAAAAGTGTGTTTAATTTAAATAAAACAGTGGTTTAATTTGAATAAAAAACAGCGAAACATTAAATAATAAAAATTCGGATCTTGTTTATTATTTAATGTTTTGTTGTTGTTTTATTTAAATTAAACAACTGCTTTATTTAAGTTAAAACCGCTTTTCTCTCTTAATTTTTCGAAAACTCATACAAAATCAAAATTGCCAAAAAAGTAGTTTTTTAGGAAAATCAAAATTTTAACGCTATGCTATGTTCCCGTTCTGCTCTAACCTCAGAAATGTCAGTTCTGGCCAGAGCTCAGCTATTTCTAGATCCTTCAAGCATAAGAAAATGTCGACAAAGTACTCTTCAAATCAGTTTTGATAAATGTTATGGGATTTCACGAATCTTCCTCCTATCAGGTTTCACAAATAGTCAAAATAGTTTAAAATAGTTTAAAACAGCTTTGCGGGGGTATATGACGAAACATTTTGGGTTGTTCTCTTAATTTATTTTTGAATTGTTAAATAAATTTAATCTAATCTAAAATCTATAGTTCTCCCGTAATCTTCTCACTGTCAAGGATTAAAGGGTATACGAATTTTTTTTCGACTTAGGTATCAACCGAATCTACAGCAATGATCTACAACAGCTTCTGCCCTTGCACTGAAGATTTTTCGAACTATCAAATAAATTGTAAGAAAAATCTTACTGTGTTATACCCGCGTCAAACAATAGTCACACATATCAATAAAAAACTTAAATTTTATGAATGCCATGGGGTTTTAATTGATTATAGCGCCACACTTAAATTCCAGACGCGGAAAATTAAAATTGCAAGAAATGGGTTTAAAAAGTTTGCACAAACACCAATTTGATTCCAACTGTTTTTTACTAATACTACATCCTCTTAACCTTGTCATATTTCTGTTACAAATAGAAGAATTGCTGTTCCAAGCTTCCATTTTTTCTAGTTTCAAAAAAGTATGCTTTGAATCTTGATTCTGATTGGTCCATCAAGAATTTCATGCTTGAAAGTTCAAAAATGCTTGATTCGATAAATTAAAAGTGGCGTAATAATTGGCCCTGTAGTCGTCCTAATTTTGATTTTGCCGACAAGTTTGACTATAATCGCAGTTAGGAATGGAATGGTCTGAAAGCTCCAATATGTGTACTTACTTCTAAACTTGTCACCATAATAAAAAGAACAAGATGAATCGAATGATGTATTCAAAATATGTACCAAACTAAATAATGAAGGATATAATATACGACTGGAAATTAATCTGATAAATCTGTATTGCATAAGAAAAGAAAACGTACGAACAATTATACGAAGGAACAAGAAAAAACCCTATTTCCAACACAATTTTTTCGCATGTGTGAGCTATCTGTGAGAGTGAGAGACATGTTGCAGATTTTTGGTTCCAAACATGGTTAGTCCTCTCTTTGGGACACTAAATTCTTATTATTATGACATATAGCAGAACAGTAATTTATCATAACTCATCAGTAATTAAAACAAATTCATTAGTAATATAGTAATTCATCTGTAATTTATCATAAAATACACACATAGACAACAATAACCAGAAGCTATACCCTAGAGACATCTACCAGAAGAGGTTGTTAAATCTCAACCAAACTGGGTCAGAAGTAAAAGCTATTTACCGGTTGATTTTTGGGGAGTTCTGGACCAGTCTAAGATGTAGCAGAAGATAGCACCTATGCTAGTTTTTGGGCTGAAATCACACCGTCATTATTGTAAATTTACGAGATGTTTCGTACGTTCTTGGAACATAATGGCTTTGCAATTATGTGTTAGAAAAATCGCAATTCCGAGGAAGACTGGCCTATTTGAGTGATGAATAGCCCCATTTCGGCCTGCCCCCAATAATTTGGAGAAACAAATATTATGTAGCCCATGCCCTTGAATATCCAGATATTGATGTAATTATTAGTTGATATGATGTAATTATTAGTTGAAAATAAATGTCATCTCATCTCATCTCATTGAACCCTTTTGACACCCAACCGCCACCCCCACAAATAAAAAGGCTGGAGCTACATCTCTGGCTACTTCCAAGATGAAAAAAAAAATTAATTCAGGGGTTGGTATTTTAACCAACGAAAGAAGGCACAGAGAGACAAACAGTCGGGTTGCTGCGGTTCTAAAGACTCAAAAAACGGAGTGTGATGTTTTTCCTTTTTATTACAGTTAATCCCGAGTTTGGACTTGTGTTACTTCTTGTTTGCACAATCAAAATTAATAAGGTTTACAGTGGAATGTTACGCTGGAAGTTTTTGTGAAGTTTACAGTGGAAGTTTTTCGTTTTTGTTTTTTTTTGTTTTTATTTATTCTACTTTGTTCGTTTTAATATCCGTTATCAGTAGCATCAAGTTACTGAAGTGTAGGGAGGCAGAAATGATTCAAAAGAAATTAAGATAGAAAAAAACAATGTTTTTCAAAGTCTAGGGGAGGGACTTTTTTCGAACTTTTGATGAAAGATAGAAAAGTGTTTTTTTTGGTTCTAAATTCAGGTTCAATGTTTTCTCATGATAAATCAAACGTCAAATTATAAAAAAATGTTAATCTAGTGCAAATAGTTCAAGAAAACACATGTCATTGTTTTTCTGACCTTACAAATTTTGAAAGTCTACAATGATCCACATCAGTCACTCTTAAATGCATAAATTTCGAAAAAATAGATATTACAAAGTTTGTTTTTTAACATAATTATTAGCGTATGAATCAAATGATGAGAATGATGAATTTAGAAGATACAAGATGCAAATTGAGTCCGTATTACGAATCAATTGCGACAAAAAAAGACAAAAATTAAGCGAACTTCTAAGTCGAAACGCACAAGAAATTCATTGAACTTGTAGAGAAAGAACTTTTGCTCTAGAATCACTAAACCAACATCACCAGGATATTAGCCCTCCGCAAGAGATTTCGACATTTATTTTCAGTTCAGATCCTCTGAGATAGTTTAAAGATTTCGTCTATCACGAATTGTTTGCAGTTTTTCCTAAAATTATAAATTTGCACACTCAAAGCAGATTCCTGCCATTTTGTCCAGTATTCTACTAGCTATTCACCCTTTACGTGAATTTAACTTTGATAATTCTATAGAATTCGGAGTAACCATATAAGTTAAAACGGGCCTATTAAACGCTCCAAGTAAAGACTCAACAAAAGACTTCCGAATCCCATTTGCAGAACCCCTGTGAAGAGGTAATCATAAATACAATCAGATCAAAGGTAAATAATAGACAACATTAAATAACAGCATTGGAAAGGTGTTGAAAAGTTAAGCCCGAATTATGCTTCTTACTAAAGATGATCCTTCTTTAGATGGGGTATGGTTAAGCATACTTAATCAGTGTGATTTGACGAAGTGGCTTTCAAATCATAGGCAGGTGGCTAAGCAAAGTGGGTATAATGTATTATTTTTCATAATGAAGATGAAGCGGTTTTCGTTCTCAATTATTAAGATCAACAAGAATTTGCAACAAGTTGGAATTTGTAAAAAAGAATCACAGGAAACCTTAGAAAACAGTTAAGGGGAGGGGGTGAGCCCAGGGTTAACAGGATTTTTGAGGGTTAAAGTCGATAGGAAAAAACAACAAGAAAAACAGGCACATTAGTACGTAAATAATTATAAAATGGCGAAAATAATCACAAGCCTAACCCCCCCCCCTCCCCACTCGAAACCCCATATTTTTCAACCAATAGCCTGCCTTATAGAGCAGTGGTTCTCAAATTTATTTAGGCACTGTACCGCTTTTTACCCACAAGACATTTTATGTACACCATCTCAGTAACCAGCCTCAATTAAACTATAGCTAGAATATTAATCAAATCTTTAAAGCCTTAACCTTTTAAACTCAAGTATGCATTCATGTTTAAGTAAAAACGAAGATATATTTTTTACAAACATTCTTATTTAAAAACAAACACACAAAATTTATTGAACAAAAACTGCTTACTTTCAAAGAGATTAGTGAGAAGGATCAGCTTGTTTCCTTTTACATAGGAAACATACTACACAGGAAAAGTACTTTATTATGGGGAACTTCAATGCATTCAAATGCTGGCTCATTTGAGTGTTGAGTTCAGTGAAATCAGATATATTTTTCACATTATCTTGCTAAAATGTATGTAATCTTTCAAACGGCTCACAGTTGTTATTTTCTATTTGTTTTTCCCAGAGAGTTATCTTTTTGCCATTGTATCAGTTTTATTTTCTGCATAATAAATATCAGAAACGCTGCTCTACGTGGATAAATTTCAGATGTAAATAAGCCAACTTCAAAAGCCAATCAAAATCAGCAAGTACAGAAGACAGATGGGATTTGTATTAGGTAAAAAAAAAATGTAATTCTTTGTGGAGTTCAAATACACGGGACACAACATTTCCCCGAGAAAGTACCTTAGTATGTACCAACAAAATATCTTGGAGGCTCCAAATTTCCTGGCATAGAATTTTAAAGTAACGACGTTTTTTAGGCCTAGTTTTTATGAAGTTCACAATTTTAATATTCTGATCAAGGAAATCTTTAAGTTCATCAGAGAGGTTCTTAGCGACCAAAGCCTCTCGATGAAGCACACTATGAGTGAACTTACACTTAGTTGAAAGTTTTTTAACATAGCCTAGAAGCCCCATGATGTGACCGCTCATATCCTTAGCACCATTCATACACATTAACACACAGTTTTTCCACTCGAGCTGGTTTTCGGAAGAAAAAAAGAATCTAACAACTTGAAAATATTTTCACCTTTTGTCGATGTTTTAAGTGTCTTCACCTTTTGTCGATGTTTTAATAAAATATCTTCAAATATTCGAAGATGAAAAATATTTCATTTTGAAAAATACCAAGTACAAAAAAGACCAGTTGGGCTATGCCACCGACATCCGTGGTGGACTACCTCGAATTGCCCCGACAATTTTTTTCTTTTTCGGCATAAGCCGGATCATTAATTCTCGTTGAAACTGTATCATTTGATAACGGAATTGTTTTAAGTGTTTTTTGCCTCTTTCTCTCCAAACATGTAAGAAACAATGTCTGCTGCAGCAGGGAGGATCAGATTTTCGCCAATATTATGGTTTTTACCAGCCTTGGCAATCAAATGATTTACTTTGTAAGAAGCTCTTACAGCACTTCCATTTTTTTCTGCAACAGAAAACTGTTTTATTGTGTTTTTCTTTTCCTACTTTTAAGATCTTCCAAATACGTTCAAAGTACTGTGACTCCTTTTTACTAAATTCTGAAGTTTGCTTTCAAAATGGCGCTTTGAAAGAGAAGGTTTCATAGATTTGTTTGATAAAAGTTCAGAAGAAACAACGCATTGTGGATTAGGCTCTTCTGAGCTTCCAGTCCAAGTAAAACCTAATTCTAAGTACAAATCGTCATATTTTCATTTTCTACTTTTAGATTCTCATTTGCCAGTTTTTCATTTTTTTATTCTTTCCTTGGGCTGCTAATTAGTAACAAGACGTTCAGGACTACTTTCATTTTGTGAAGTTGATGGCGCAGAACTTTAAATCAGATACTCATGACGCCTTTTCTTTAGGAGTCTTTTATCCATTGTTAATTTGTACTGCGAAATTCACTTACGTACCTGAATCAATACATTGACGTACTGTTTGAACAGGATTAAGTGTCCGTAGAACAACACAACAAACCACGAAAATAACACAATACTGAGAGCAAGCTTGTAATAACAGGAAATACTACTGCAGTGCAGTGACACGAGAAAATGGCCGGCCTATACAGCCACTCTGATGACTAAGCCTTAGTGGTGCGTGCACGTCAACGTGTCCCCAGTCAACCCCTCAAGAATCAGAAAGGGACAATTCTGACAACTTTGCCAGTCCTAGAGTTTAAGGGTTGTTTTATTTTTTTTTCTGGCCGGCCGCGTACCCCCTAAAAATGTTGTATATCCCCAAGAGGTACGCGCACCAAAGTTTGAGAACCACTGTTATAGAGGGTTAAGACGTAACCGCTATTCAGCACCCTTGAAGGCCATCGTATGTACATGCCCTTGCAAGGCCGATAATCTGCAACTAGTGTTAGATAGCCTGACGCATATTAGCTAAAAAAAAAAAATTAATTGCAACATATATGGTCCATGTAATTGTTTCGTAGGGTACGACAAATTGCCTAAAATAGATAACATCAAGTGAACTATTACGAAATAAAAGGAACCAAGTCCCCCGGAACTATCACAAGATCCTCTCAAGGCGCTTAATTTGGCAATGTAGGGCCCTAAGAACCCCATCACGGGCGCCAATACTCCCCCTTGATTTTGAAAAATACATGTTTTCGGTAATAATATAGAAGAGAAACGATATCTCTCTAGATGTTGAAAGATATTTTCTTTATCTTAACTAAAAAAGAGCAGATCCCTACCCCCCCCCCACCCCCTTTACAATTTTGTGAATGGACGCCCATATCTGTCCCTCTGAATACGTTTTTGGTCAAAGGTACACATAAAGCCAAACTCTAGAAGGACACACGAAAATCGATTTATTTGAAACATGTAGAAATAAAATCGAATTGACTCAATAAAATTCTAGTCTTTGGAAGTCGAAGGCACATTTATTTTGTCAACTTGTGTTTGATTTATCATTTATTGAAATGTCCGTTTTTTTAGGTTTCATTTTCCTTCCATAATAGTTTCTGTTAATTAGTTTCATCCCGTTGAACGTCATAAATTTGCTCTTTACTTTTCGCAAAACAACGGTATTTTTTATGTAGATGGCTTCAGTAAGCTTTTCCTGACGAAGTTATTCTGTCTCTTACCGAGAGGAGCACCTCATCCTTGGGAAAATAGTCTCTATGACAGAACATGTATTTCTAATTTGGACAGCCATATGGGTGGGTGGTGGGGCCCCCCCCCCCATGGCTGAATGATACTGCCTTATTTTTATATTTCTGTTCTGAGATTTCTATTATATAGCGTTAAAAGTCCCAATTAGACAAGGTTTGCCCCCCCTGGAATTCAGCATATGGATGCCCATGAATACTGACGAAAAACGAACCCAATTTGCAGAAGTATAATGCCAACCTAAAAGAGTTGAACGCTTTTTGTTGGGTTAAAAACTTTCATCATTTATCAATCTTTTTATCAATATATTTTCAACACTGAAACTAAAGGCTTCCTGGAGTAAGGTCTTCACCCTTTGAAGGTTAGGGCAGGGTGAAAATTCGGTATTGGTATCATGACTCACGGTGGCGTTTAGAGATATTTTACTTGATTTGCCAAGTAACTATACGGCTTTCAATTACAGCTAATTCATCGCTATATGGGAAAACGATTTCATTCCCTATATCACGACATACCCAAACTCAATAACTATTCTTAATCATTCTTATATTTGTTAGAAACATGAAAAACGGAAACCTTTCAGCCGTTTTCGGCTTCTTTATTGAAAAACAGAAAAAAACAATTTATTATTTACAAACGCTGCAGTTACGAAACTTACCATTTTGCTAGAGTGTGGCATGTAAGTTATATAAGAAATCTTTCTAAGATTTCTTACATAACTTTCTAAGAAATATTTCTCAAAGTCAAATCTTTCTAACAAACTTCAAGAACAACCCAGGAGAGTTTGGCTATGTATTAACATAGCAAATGAAAAGCTGATATTTTCCATTTTGTCTAACTTCCATTTCTAGGGTTCATTCCATTTGTTAGGGTTTCCATTTCTCCATTCATTGATGACAGTCGCAAGTTACTATAGTTAGCAGTCCTAATGGTTGGCCGAAAAGAACAATCTTCGGCAATCTGTCATCCTTCATCGCACAACATGCCCTAACCACCTCAACCTTTCTTTCATTATAGACCTAGAAAGCGGTATCGAACCACATTTTTCGTATAGCCTATTGTTTGAAATACGGTCAGTCAGCCTGGTACCCAGAACAATCCTTAAGCAATTTCTCTGGAAAACACCTAGCCTTCTTTCTACTTTATCGTGAGCGTCCATGCTTCGAGCCATATTTGACCACGTCATCACTGTAGCTTCTAATATTCTAAACTTGGTTTGCAGACTTATCTCCTATTCTTCCAGACTTTTTTTAACTGTGAAAAAACACCCTGAGCCTTGGCTATTCTATTTTTAACATCTTCACTGCCACCCCACTACGATGACGACCTGCTTACTGCCTACCTATCACTTATTCCTAGCCTTTGTGACTTATCTATGGTCAGTCAGCCTGGTACCCGAACAATCCTTGCAATTTCTCTGGAAACATCTAGCAAATCTTCATCCGCTTTTCGGAGCTGTCCATAGCTTCAGAGCCTATTACTTGACCACTGTCATCACTGTAGCTTCTAACTATTCTAAACTTGGTTTGCAGACTTATCTTCCTATTCTTCCAGACATCTTCTAACTTGAACTAAAAAACCCTGCTTAACTATTCTATTTTACATCATCACTGTCCCCAGGATGCTTTAATCATCAGCATACTCCAAGGTCAAGTGAAGCTGCCTCACCTGATCAATCCATTTCGATTACCGTAACGTCACCTTTTGCATTTCCTCTGCTTTACACCAATCAAAGACAGTGCTTAAAAATAATCTAAATACTATGCTACCTAAACTACTAAATACCTAATGAGTAATGAATGTCATTCCACACTTTTAGCTTATGTTTGAAATTTCGCGCTGATCTTCGCAACATAAGGCAGTGTTGCAAGAAAAGAATTTTCAAGAAGACTGAGCATATGCAATCTATGAGAATATTTCAGCCTTCACTTGAAAAAATCTAACTTTCCCTGAATATCCCTAAGAACCTTTAATTTACCCCAGATTCCCCTGAATCCCTAGATTCAAAATAAGTGTCCCTAAAAGAAGTGATTTTCCCCTAAAATAGGGATTTTCCCCTAGAAGTGGAAGCCCTGATTTCTCCATTCATTGATGACAGTCGCAAGTTACTATAGTTAGTATAGTCTACAATTAAACCAGTCTATAGTTATTTGGCAAATTAGGAAAAAGTCTTGTATAAACCAGTGTAAGTCACGAAACAGAATATACACACTGCGTTGAATAGAATTCTATTGACTAGATCCCCCCCCCCCCAAAAAAAAATGAAAAACAACACAAGACAAGCAATCAGCTGAATTTTATTTTAGTCTAAAAATTTAAACCAAACTGAAATTTCTTTGGATCTAATCTTAAATTTTTTGAAAGCATATTTACTGTTTTTTAGTGTTAAGTTACCCCCCAAAAATTGTCAAAATTACAACAAAACATGAAATACAGCGCAAAACAAGCTATCAGCTGAATTTAATTTTACACCCATTAAACTTTAAATTTAAAGAAAGTTTCTTTGGATCCAGTATTAAGATGTCTGAAAGTATATTAACTATTTTTTAGTGTTAAGTTTAAGTTTTTTTAAACTCAGTATTTGATTATAAGATGATCTTGGCTTCATAAGATAGATTATGAGGTAGTTCCTCACGGAATAAGCTTTCCACCCTACAACGGTCAGTACGTTATACAGATCCTAAAAACAAAATACTCCAAACCTCCAGAAACAGAGCTTGAACTTTAAAACTTGAACATTTTTTTATTTTATCAAAGAATCACATCACAGTTCGCTATTTAACACTCAGCGATACCAATTAATTAGAAAAAAAACGTAAGACTTGCAGCTTAAAAAATCAAATAAATTCAGCAAACACTAATTTTGAAATAAATATGGCCCCAAGGTTCCAGGAATGCTATTCTGAGAGGAGCAGGTATAGACAGAGTTGTAGTTAGGTTCTTCAGTGCCCGGGACGATTTCAGTCAGAAGCATAGTCCCCCGGCCTACCTTTCATGAAATATACCCGCCGTTTTTCAGCAATACGAATTGATGAAAAAAAAAGAAAACGTAACACTTACAGCTTTAAAAATCAAAATTTTTTATTAAACTCCAATTTTGACACAAATATGGCCCCAAGTTTCCAGGAATGCTATTCAGAGAGAGAAAAGGGGGAGGGGGTATAGGCAGAGGCGTAGATAGGTTTTTGGTTTTTAGTGCCAAGGGACGATATCAGTCAGGGGCGTAGTCGCCCCGGTCTATCGTTCGTGAAATAAACCTAAAAGCACCCCAACAGGATTTGCAATTGGGAACTGTGCTCCCTAGCCCCATCCCCCCACAACTAGCTATGCCATTGTCAAACCATGCCTTTCATGGCTAAAAATTCATATACAACGACTAGAAAACAATTGATTGTCATTAGATGGCATAAAATTAAGGATTTTTGGAGCACTAATTCTCCAGGTAAATTATCAGCTCTATTAACACTCTCCCCTTCTTTGAAAGAACAAAAACAACTTCTATTTAGAATTGATGAAAAACAATTACACTGAAGCTATCAGGCTCCAATTTCGTTTTAAAGTTTATATTCAGGTTACCGATAACTTTTAAAGAAAGCAGAATCTAAGTAAAAAATATTCCAAACTAGTAAAAATGCTCCCGCACCCCCTTTAAAAACAAAAATAAAGGCACAAATAACGAATTGACACACTTCATCTTAAATAATGGCTACAATATGGTGTGAATAATCACCTGGGCTACTTCAATTTCCAAGTTCAGTTTATTGAATGAAATTTCCACTAAATTCACGGTCTAATTCGCCGAAAAAAAAAATCTATTTTGTAGCCATAATTCACATAATCAAAAAAATATCCTCAAAAAATAATTCTTAAGAATATCAAATCTTAAGAGTTAATTCTTGAGCATTCTTACTCTAAATTTTCATTAATTCTTAAAAATATCACACAGTTAAAAATAAGGAAACCAAAAGCTGGCCAAGACAGGCGAACATTTTTAAAAGTTGTGTTAACAGAAACAGAAGCTGAGTTTTTTTCTCAGTTCTGTGACCTGGGAAGTGTAAATTGTCTTTTGATAAAAATAAAATAAATACTATTTCTCTTAAAAAACACGTCTGTCTTGGCACTTGTTCAACTTTATTGAATAGATATGTTACCATAAAAGACAGAAATCTGGTGGTTGTCGACATTCACCGTGAAAGTCCGAAATAAGGATATTTTACAAATATTTCGGACATGCACCAAGCGACATTGTGTTTGTTGACCATTCAGCTTTGTCTGTCATATGCAAGGTTTGGTGGGGGCAGGTTAGGTTATAAATCTCAGAAATGGAAATATCAGAAACGCTCAATATTCACCATTAGTGCATGGTGAATGTCAACAAACACATAGTAGCTTGGTGTAAGTCCGAAATATTTGTTAAATATCCTCATTTCTGACTTTCACCAGAGAATGATGACATTCATCAGATATCGGTCTTTCATCGTAACAGATACATAAAGGAAAAGTAACTCGACGACTAATAAACATACAGTAGAAATAGATGGCGCTATATACAAACGGCCACACAACTTCTGTCGGCTGTGGTAATGAGCCAAATTAAAAAAAAATAAATAAATAATAAATTATTAATTGTGTTAGCTTAAGTGCATGAGCATTTAAGAAAGTGAACTCAACAGTTTAGAATTGAACCGATCAAATTTCTTAAGAAAATACTTCATTGTAAAAATAAGTTTCATCATTTTGGGGTATAACTGATAGGTTAATAAGGTTAATATGTTAAAATATTTTATTCTAAAAAAATTGGTTTCTTTTGGGTCTAATTGTTTTTTCAAAAAGTCAGAAGTTAACGAATTTTCCTATATCGCTTGATGTTGCAGCTATGTTACTTAACAAAATTGCTTAAATATGTTACTTAAACATAATATATAGCATTTTTCCTTTTACAACCATCCCCATTACCCGGAAAACATTATTCTAGTAACCTATTCCCTTCTCCCCTCCCATTTCAGGTCTTCCCAAGTTATACATATGGGAACAAGAAACAACTAAAATTAAAAAAGTTTAAGACCCGTCAAACACAACTGAAAAAAGGATAAATACATATAAATTCACTGATTGGCAGAATTAACTGCCTCAATGCCTCCCTGATCCTCAACAACCGACAAATAAGCAGTTTCTTCCTTTATGTTCACTGTTTCAAGGACACTCTCTTGCATGGACACAAGTTCAGTAGACGGGTTTTGAATCAGATGATTTTCTACATTCTCATTTCTGTTATTTTCCTCGTCTTCAACAGGGCAGCCGTCAGAGACACATGGTTCAAATCCAATTAGGTTATTTTGCACATGTTTAATGTGATTATGACATAGATGAGAATTTTCAGTAATGGTTTCACTAACTGTAACAGTCTTTGGAATCTTTTCTTCGATATCTAAATTCCCCCAGCCAATGGGAGTTGTGGTATCAATTATAGTTGAAGCACTACTTGGAGTGGATTCAGTGTTGCCACTTGAATGTTCGATAACACTTTCAAAATTTTCGGAAGCAACAGAGTCCACATTCACACTGCCTCGGTCTGTGTCTATTTTCACGACAATTTTCTCAGATACAAAACTAGTATCTTTGGATGCAGGCACAGAGTCGTCATAAGGAACTAAAGGCCAACTGGTCAGATTTACTCGGGCTGGTTTGGGGGGAGGAGGCGATAATTTAGCTGTCGGCTTCTGTAGGTCAGGGGGCGGTACACAAAAAAACTTTTCAGGTTGGCTCACCTCATTGGCAGTCTCATACAGAGATCCATTACTAGATGACTCTTTGCTATTTTTTCCCCGGCTCGGTCTTTGGGGAACTTCGCCCGGCTCGTAAAAACTGACACACCGCTTTTTTTCTTCAATAGTAAAAGGTGAACTTGTCTCTACAATATGTCCCCTTGAAAACTCGTCATAACTTCCAACCAAAGCATCTTTTGTTTTTTTAGATGGGGCTCGACCAAGGTTTTGAATAGCACCGATTCTCTGAGGAGTTGATACCATCAGCGGTTGAGACAATTTAAAAGATCCGCTAGAATTGTCATCAGAATCTGTCTGTAAGTAACGCTTCACCTCATCGCTTGAATTTTCTTGGAAACCATTAGTCTGCGTGCCTTTACTGCAAAAATTCTCAGTTTGAGTACAAACAGCACTTGAATTAGCCCTGTAAAGAATACAGCGCCATTCAGATCTATCAAATTCTTCTTGTTTTTCTATTACGTGTCTGGGCTGGGCAACAACAGACTTGATATCAGATGGTATGTGTGTGTATCGATTCTCATCTCTAGAGTGTACTCTATGCTCATCCTGGTTTGCTGGTGGAACAAAAACTGTGGGAGAACTGAAGTGGCTTGCTGGTTTTCGGGGCTCTTGGGTAATTTTTGGCATTGGAGGGGGAGGTGGGATAACTTTTGATGATCCTTTTTTCGAGGGAGATTTTCTGCCTTTATGAACCTTGGCATAAATTGGCTCAGGTGGACTATCCACTGTATCTAGTGATTGCTGGACAGAGTAGTAGTCGGTATTATTTTTACTCACGTCTGCCGATTTCGGTTCAGGAGATAACGTTCTCTTTGTAAGTTTCAATATGCCGGCTTTGCTTGAGTTCAATATATTACCCCAAGATGAGCCAGACGAATCGTTAACAAATCTGCGTTTTGGCTGCTGCGGGAAAAGGGACACTTTAACTGCCGAATCGAAGGAGCTTGTCTCGTTTTTCTTCGATCGTGATGGAAGTGAAAACCGTCTCGAAAAACTTTTGCTTGGGTTGGGACTGCTCGAAACACTCTGATAAACTGTATTATCCCCTGAACTTGTTGGCTTAACAAAATCCCTTTTTGTGCTAAATTTTCGGACGAGAGTTTCTACCTTTTGCTGTACATAAGGTTTTGAAGAGGCAGAGCTAACTGATTCTTCGTATTCAACAGTCACTTCCGGAGTGCCAAAAATACCAGAATCCCTAGCAGTCACAAATCTCTCTTGACTTGAACACGATATTTCTGAGTCCGAATCACTCTCATTTCGAAGGGGCTTTCTAAAAGATATCTTGCCGACAGAAGGTGCTTGATCGAGACTCGGTCTGATACCTTTTTCAGTTTTAGAAATCGCAATAATTTGCTGCTCAAGCATAAATTCGATTTCTGACAAGTCACAGCGCATTTGCCGCTGCACATCCAGCCCAGCTCTTAACAGCCTTCGGATAAGTGTGGGAAACTGTCCAACATTGATGACAGGATTCTTTTTATTTGATTTTTCCGATTCTCCCATTTTTTTACTTATCAATTCAAGCGTACCTTTAAAATCTCTGTCCTCCCATGGCAGTTTTCCTGTAAAAACTTCTTCTACCACCATGCACAAAGAAAAAATATCCGACTCTTCTGTAGGCGCTTGTCTTTTCATTACCTCCGGTGACATCCATCTCCAATAAATATTTTTAAACACTTCCCAAGGGCGCTGAACATAAACGCAATTTTTTAACTCGCCTCGCGCGCGGATGGCAAACTCGAAATTACCCAGTTTTGCCTGAGTAGGGCTAAAAATATGAATTGAGTGAGAGGATACTGCTAAATGTAAAAAGCCCATATTGTGGACTAATTTAAGAGCAGTGGCAATTTGGCAAAGAAAAGTCAACTTTTTTTTAAGGCTAAATTCTTGTACAGGCAATTCGTGCATATATCTATGCAATGAGCCAAATTGGACTCTCTCATAAACCAAAGATATTTGGTGGTGTTCCTGGGTCGGTATGACTCCGAGTAAATGAAGAATTCCTGGTGCACTCAACACCCGCAAGTTTTCAAGTTCGACCATCAACAAATTCTGAGAAGCACTATTCGGCGAACCAAGTTTTAAGTCGGCATCGATGAGCCTCCTTATGGTAACAATAATTTCTTTCCAACTTCGGGGGTAATACTCCGTAACTGTTCCACATCTAGAAGATAAAAAGGATTATAAACTCTTTTGTTTTGGTAGAAAACAAAGCCTAAGAACAGTTCATGCTCTTTGAAAAGAATTAATTCGAATCTTGGTTGTAACGATGGATGAATTGCGGCGAAGCTAAACTGTGGAGAAAGATGCCAAAGAGCATAAGAGAATCTTAGGGTTATGGAGGAAGGAAGATGGATCCAAATCCCACCTCCGTTGGATGTGTTTGATTTTAAACCTTACGGTTAGTTCTTCAATCCAAATAAACCACTAAACGTATGATCACAATAAAATATATTTTATTTGGGTACTTATGTGTTAAAGCGACCACACCAAAGAAGTGAAGTTAGATTAATCCTAATAAATACACCAGAATATGAGGAAAATATAATACTTTAGTAACAAAATTATGAAAAATACAACAGAGAATTATTGAAAGAACAGAGTATGGTCGCTATAACACGTAAGTACCTTTATTTGGCTTATTCATCTTTTCGTTTCCTTTTTCCCTCTCGCTTCTGCGCACATGATGGGTCAAAGACATTGTCAGAGGAGCAAAGGCTTAGACTTCATTCTATAAAAAAATTAACCAACTATACAGTTTTGTTTTACACAATATTTTTTTTTACCCCCCCCCCCAACGGAATTCGACTTCGCTGCCGTCTTGGGTTGAGCGTGTTGTTGTTCTGTATATTACTAGGGAAAACCTTTTTCTAATCTCTACTTCAGACTATCTTATTCTAATAGAATATAGTAAATAGTAAACGAACAACTACTACTTGATTTTTAAAACGAACTGGTTATTGAAAAGAAGGGCTTTAGGGCAAATCACACGTTCTTAGCTTTTGACTATTCCCTACCCTAGTTAGACATGCTAACACGGTCCCATCTCACTTCTTACCGCTTACAAATAAAATTTAAATGTTTAATAAGATCTGCGCTTTGTACCAGATGACATTCTCGAATTAATACTAAATTGACCAAATCAGTCCGGATGAGTACGCAATTGACGACTAATTTCAGAGGAATTTGTTGACAAACGTAACCCTGCTATTGAATACTCAAATTAATTTACCATGCCCAGAAGAACATAAATGGGTCCGGCTCATTCCCCAAAATACCAAACAGTACAGGGGCGAACCCAGCGATAAATTTCGGAGAGAGATAGATATTTTGGCTGGGGGATGGTAGTACTGGTTAAAAAGGAAAAATAAAGTTTTCAGAATAAGGTACATTCTTCATTGAGACAACACTGTAAACATGCACTGTAAACATAAAATAAAATCAAGCCGCCTTTTCTGTTGTGGACAAGTTTCTCCAAAACGTCTTCTGCATTGACTAGAATATCCCAGTGCATGGATATTAAGGCAAATCCATTAAGCCGTTCCTGACCCGAGCCACTCCTGGTATAAGATTTCACTCTTCTCAGGGTAGTAAAAGGACGCTCGCACGTAGCAGTAGTGACGGGAATTGTTGCACCGATCTTCAAAAACTGATGTAGAGGGGGATAATCATCACATTCTTTTAAACACACTATGAAATATTTTGGTGCCAAGTTTCCCGACTGCATGCACATTTTCCTCCACGGAGCTAACTCAGCTTACAAGCTTCCCCTATAGCTGTCTGCATCAAAATATCAAAAAAATAAATCGGAGTATCCGATGAATACTTTGTTTTTTCTTCGTCGAGGAAAATACAGTGCTGATGAAGTAAGTATTGCAGTGACTCCAGAAACTTTGTGTGACTAAGAAATCGTTGATGCAGCTGTTGCAGAAAGTAGTCCATAAATGGGATAAACACAGAAAGTCGGTAATACGTTTCATCATCATCTGACGCTGTTGCGTAATTATTCATACACGTTTGTTTTGGAGCTCATCTGGGCACTCTAATGCTGATTTTAGAATCTTGACACAGTTCAGTCCCTTCAGTAAAAAGTGGATGAAACAGCTTCACTCCTCTCTCTCATGTCACTAACTTTGCTCCTAAGATCGTCAGAATGTTTGAGGAAGTATACAAGATCAATAGTTTCTGATTGCAAAGATGTCGACAAATTGTGTGACAGACTAAAAACTTTACTGACAGTAACCATAGCTGCAACAAAACTGTATCTCTCAATAGCAGATAGCGAAGAATAAACTTTGCTTGAAGATTTACAATCTGAATCAGGATGTTCTTGAATTTCCTTCATAGCCATATCGATAATAATAAACATCTCTTTAAACAAAATGATTGCTTTTAAGTGCTCCACCCATCTAGTCTCACAAATTTGTTCAATCTTATTCTTTTTGTCCCTGTGATAAGATTACTTGCTTGAACGATTTGTTTGAAAATTGCAGAGCGTTTAGGTGAAATTCTAAAGAAATTAATTACTTCTTTCAAAGTTCCTAGACAATTTCTTATAACAGGTATGTTGTACAAATCACTCAGGTTGACAATGACAGTCATTTGTATGTTGTACAAATGACTCTAAGTTTAAGGAGTGACTTGCACAGTGAACATAGACTGCCTGGGGAAAAATTTCACTGAGTATAGAAGCCCCACCTTGAAACTGGCCACTCATAGATGAAGCTCCATCATAACTCCATCATAAGTATTTTAATTGCTTCGCATTCCAACTAAGGTTTGTATCAACCAAGGTTTGCTATCAATCTATTGTTTCTTTTTGAAAAAGTCTATAATTTTTATTTCCGTTTTGAAATGACGGACGACTAATTAACAAACAGGGGCGTAGACTTCTATATAAACATTGAAAGAGCACACGCGTGATTTAAATTAAATTCAACGATCTTAGGTGCGTGAGGTTATAACAGCACGTGGCTTACTTGGCAGCAGCCTGGCATTGTTCCTAACTGCATTTTCACAAAACAAAAATCCTCGTATGGAGATCGTCACACATTACCTACTTGTTGTGCATATATTACTCTACATCAATGGAAATAAAACCCATAATGAATTTGGTTAGCTTTTAAGACAGTTATGTTTTATATTGAATTTTATAAAATGAATAAATCAGTCATTTTTTATCCTCATCACAATAAAATTTACAGCGTACATTATCCTTTTGATCTATAAGATTACTCAAGATCTGTAAGAATGTCGACCCTACAAGACAAATTTCCCAAATTTCGGGGGGGGGGGGTATACCCGGGATCCCCCTGGGTTCGCCCCGTAAATAGTAGGCAAGTTCCCAGTAAAGTTGGAGACGAGGGGCTAATAACTGACCGTCGTAGGTGTCCCTTCCTTCGTGCCTCCGTGCCTCCGGCACACCTGAAACAGCGTGTTCCTGAAGGAACACAGTAGTTTTATCTTTGCCTTATGGAAAGCCTGCCGTGTGTTTTTTTACGACGGCAAACTTTATCCTCTTGAGAGGTTACCTTTACCTGGTCGTGTTGTTTACTGCGTTCGAGATTTGAAATCCTGGGTCCTAAAAAGTAGATATTATGCTTTGAACGAGAATTTTATAACCAAAAAACTTTACCATTGCCTAGAGATAAATATGCATTCCCTTGTGCTTCCCATTCGTCGATTCAAATGGCTTGGACTTGAACGCCTTTTCAAACTCTCTGATATGAATAGCCAACCAGGTGATGATTTTTTTAGGAAGATGCGGTCTCAAACCAGCACTAACAGTACTGTAATAAACTTTTCGTTCCTCCAACTTCTACATCGAATCTGTCGATATGAAAGTATAACGGATTTTGAAGCTCAATATTCGAATGAACAGTTTTCCTTGCCCAAGGCCATGCGAGTTAAATCCATTGGTGTTGTGTATGTCAGTTCCGATTTTTCTGTGCCAGGGGATGATGAAATCGAGCTCGAGCTAGTGCGAGCTCGTATTGACAGCCAGCGAATAATAAAAGCCTTGATACCCGACGACGTTCTTTCTGTTTTCGGTCACCAAGTACCGAATGTTTGTCTTTCTGCACTTCAAGACAGCGACTCAGACGATGACTCAGTGGAAAATTCTGTGTCAGATAAGCAGAAAAAGGCTTCCGCGACTGACACTGAATCGGGCTCAGAAAGTGACGGCATCTTTTAAGATTTCTCTGTGATTGCTCACTGTGTGATACACCAAGTTGAGAAAAATTGGGTTAGTGAGCCTGTGACAAACTTGAAGAATTCTAGGTTTTGTCTTGTCAAGACTTCTGACGGCTCCATAACACCAATAAAAAAATCGACGCTGTTGTGGCTTCTGAGGGAAAGCTCTGAGAAGCTGAGTAGTGACCGATTAAAACGGGTTATGGTGCAGGGCCGACGAGTAGGACTACGTGAGTCGCCACAAACCAATGCAGAGGTCGGTGTGAAATCGGAATGGAGTATCGGTGAATAATACGTTTACAGACCGGTTGGCAGGGGAAAGAGATTATTAGTTGGGCGGGTCATACAGTTTGGATACTTATCTGGGCGAAGATGCCACTCTTTTGACACGCAGAAAATGACGATACCGTTTCCTGACGACATGAGAATTATGTGCCAGTAGTTCCAGCTGAATGCTGATCTCACATTAACTGCCACATTGCTAGACCAGGGTTACTTGTGACTCCAGCCTGTATGTCTTGCATTCAGCAAAACCCGTTTTTTAGGGAAATTGGCACCAACATTGTCTTTGGCTTCGACTCAGACGTCTTCACAGGGTTGAATTCATTTATCCCGAAAAAAGGATTCCACTTTTTCGATGTCTCATCAGCATCGCAATCATCATGTTAAAAATGGCATCTAAACCCAAAACTGACCTCAAGACCATAACCACCACCATCGCCATGTTCTGTGTGTCAACAGAAGTAATTTTGTTTAACATTTTTCAGAGGTAGTTGTTATTTTTTTTCCTCCCTTCCTCCTCTCCACTCGGTGATATTTTAATACAAAAGCATATAAATCTTACAACTTTATACATTATCATATCACCTAAACTTCAAAAAAAAAAAATTATTATATACCAGTCAATGTAGTAGCGGACATGAAGGCAAACTACCATTTAACTTTTTTCTTGCCAAATATCTATCGCTCCCCCCGTTCCAGGGTATCCTTCCCCCTCTAGGAGACACTTTTTCGGTAGTATTTTTACTTCCATTTCTTAAAATTCATATCCTTCAATTTTCACTAACAAGAATTCGAATTTTAAAGGTGGTCTTCCAAAAGGCTTACTCTTACAACTTTAAAATTTACAGCTCAGTAGAAGACTTAGTAGTGGAAGACTTAGTGTTTATATTTGTGCTAACCGAGCTTAGTTTGATTTACTGAAGCTTATTTGTCCAGTTTCTTAGGGTTGTCACTTGAGCTGTGATTATCGAGATGATTACTGAAACGTACCAATAAATATCTGAGAAACTAGTTATTTTTTAGTTGGTGGATTTACTTAGAACATTTTACTAATAACTCGGTAGTAACAGTTTTTCTGACTGTTGCTTTACAGTTTTCCCTTCAAATACCCTATGGCACGGGTTTAAAACCAAGAATGTTGGATTCTAAGTGCATTCGGGAAAATTAGACCTTTGTTTCTTTGGGGTTCTTTTGAGTTACAGCAGCAGATACCTTTTTCTTTTTTTAGAATCCAAGATACAGGGGTACGTCTTGGCACAGCCACTAAAAATAAAAACAGGTATGATAAAAGGGAAAAGGATGTGTGAAAACGTCATAAAAGGCAACTTTTACCACTGGCCAAGCCATATTGAATTGGACTCTGAAGCATGACGTCAAGTCTTGGGCAGGAATTTCAAATAACGATGAAACGTGGATGCGTAGACGTTTTTTCGGAACTTTGGCGAATCGTTTTGGCCTAAAATATTTGTCGTAGATCCTACTAATCCACCAGAACGTTTTCACGTCGAAATAATACTAGGAATATTGGCAATCAGTTGTTAGTTACAACTAGAAACCACGTTTCACGGTACTTTGAATTTCGCACCTTGCTTGTTACGTCATCACCGCGCAGCCCTATGTTGTATAACTTAAAAACCGTGTTCCGGGATTTTTTTTGAAATTTCGGGATTTTTTTTGAAGAAAAATCGGAATTTTATTTTTGAGCTGGTGGCAACGCTGCATGTGTTATAGGAAAAAGTGACACCGTCAGTGCCATCGTAGGGTTACCTAGTTTTTGCATAGATATTAACAACTTGCAGTCCTCCGTTCTTTTTCTTTAGGTACATATCAGTTGTTTTCAGTCTTGGGGGTTCTTTTCCTTGTCAAATAAACCCGTAAATGATTTCCAAGTTTTAAAAGATCGCTTTTGAAGGTGCTGAAATATTCGACAGATACCGAATAACAGGCAAGCTGTATATATTTACATATTGCGCCCTTTGGAATATGCCTCCGGAGGCATGCCTCCGTGCCTCATGCCCCCAGGTGTCCCTCAAAATGCCCAGTTGTTAACCCCTCGGTTGGAAATTAGCATCACTCTAATGTTATACCTGTATAATGTGGCTTAAACGAACTAAACCAATAGAAATGTTGTGGAGTATATTCTATATATCAAATATGTATAGTATTTATTGCAATGTATTACTATTATTATCCGCCCCCTGGTGTACGTGATTTCTGAAAGTGGGCATCCCCTATGTTTTCGCCAGGGTTGCCGCTACGGTCAGTTCATAAAGTGCTATAATTGCCCAAATTTGCGTGCTACACAGCGATTTTTGGTGCTGTAGTCAAAAAACTGATTATAATAGGGCTAAAATACGAGGTGAAAGTCTTTATAGTGGCCGGATGCCTGTACGTCGTGGAATTAAACAGGGCTCCGTCTTAAGTCCTGTAATGTTCAACAATGCAATCTGTTCTGCCACACGTAGAATACCACCCTTTCTCATTGAGCCGTCTATCGATGCAAGTCATCTTGCGTACGCGGATGATATTATCAGACGATGTGCAGTCGCTACAGATCGCTGTGGATAACCTCTATGATGGTCATTGGATTATCAGTTGCTTCCACAAAAACCGAATTTCTTGTTTTTGGTTGTCGCCAACCTCGTGACTCCAAGATCCAGGCTGGCCCTTCTACTATTTCTGCTTCCGTGTCTCTCAAATATCTTGAGCTTTCATACGGAACATCAATTCGAGCAACACGATCATTCATTATTAAAGCATTGAAGGAGAAGCTGAGAAAGTCCTATGGACTTCTCTCCAGGGTGAAGGTCAATTTGATAAGAAAACACAAAAGGTCGTCTATAACGCGTTTTTTTGCTCCTCGTGGTTTCTCTTTATTCCATCTTTGGAAGCTTCTCGCTGTTTCTAAACGGAAACAAATTCGTTCACTATTTTTCAGATTTTGTAAATATCTTCTTCGTATTCCGATTTGGACCCATAACAGATACATATCGAGACGTTATCGTCTTCGAAGTTTGTGAGAAAATTGATAATCTAGTAGCTAAATTCAGAGTTAAATGCGAGCCAGCAGTCGATTTTCAGCTTAAATGTATTTCATTGATATGAGTCATTCTAATTTCGTAATTCTTATGTTTGTTTATCTGTGCTGACACGTGTGTGTCCCCGTAAGAAGTTTCCTTTTTGTTTCGTTCTTTTTCTTCTGTGCTCCTCTTGTTACATATGTATAGAGGGTTCAAATATATTATTATTATTCAAATAGCACTTTCGTGCTACAGGTGGCAACCCATCATATTCCCCCCCCCCCGGTGTAGGTAGCTTTCTTATTTAAGAGATTCAATTGCGCCAAGACGGCGCAATTCTTGAAAACAAAAATGCCTTTTAATTATCATTTACGAAGAAATTTCAGCCAAATCCTGTTGCGGATTAAATACATCAAATATTCAAGTTTTTTTTGGAATGTTCTGCATTTTTAATAAAGTCACCAGACGCTATAACTGTTTGGGGTTGCTAGGAGATTTTAATCCTTATCTTCTTATGTCAAATCACAGAAGATCCAAATCTTATTTTAAATTTCCTTTTCTCTTTGGCACTTGTATTATTCCAACATTGATAAGCGAAAATGCCTTAGTAATCATGAATGCATCCTAAATAAGTCCCTCTCAAGCAAGGCCGTATTCATGGAGGGGGTTACCAGAAAAATCAGCCCCGAAAAAAATTGTCAGACTCGTAAAACATAACAGAGATGCATATAAACAAATTTTTGATGCGTTTTTCCAAGTTTTATTTTTTAAACCCCTCCCTCCAAAAAAGCACTACCCCCCCCCCCCCGGACAAAATCCTGGATACGGCCTTGCTGTCGAGCACTTGAAGCAAAATACGCTGCTGTGTCATTAACATCTATAACATAATTCCCCAACAATCGAATGGCTTTATTCTGTTGAAACGCAGAAGGTACTTTTCTGTTATAGCACCTATGTCAAGCTCTTCATAAAAGTAGAACCTGTTTCTCTGACTAATCCTAAACAAATATCACAAAATATGATGAAAATATAATTCTATAGAAACAAATTTGGGCTATGTATTTGCACATTAGGGGGGTGGGGTAAAGTGTAGCGAGTCTGCATGCAAAGTGTGTTAGGTACAATTGTTCTGCATATTATGAAGTAAGGATTGTTTTCTAACTTACTGTCCAAATACTATACCCCTAACCCCCCTCCAATGTGCAAATATATAGCCCAAATTATTATTTTCCATTTATTCTGTCACTTCTCTTTATCTTGTCTCACGCTAAGCTGAAAAAAACTAACGAAGAAACCGGTTCTACTGTGCGTCAATGGATGAAGAACTTAACATAGGCGCTATAACAGATAAGTACCATACAGATTACTAATCATTAGAGTTCTTGCACCAGGTCTAGGTAGTTAAACCTAATTCGAAGTTCTTATTTCAAATTTTGCATTACCGAAAACATCAGTACATGCTTCTGCTGAACACAAAATTTGCATATTCAACGGACAAATCTTAAAAGTGGTAGTTGCCAAGCGCCTTTTCTGGTAATCGACAAAATATCAGATCATTTTGAAACGACGAAGTAAAAAAGAAAACAAGATTGCTGTTCGCTACATGAAACTCTAGACGAAGAATCGGAAAATGATTATAGACTTTTTAAAGAATTATTTAATTACCTTACCGAGCATTTCCACTTGTTGACTAGAAGATTGGCTATTTAAGAATATGCAATAAACAGTACCCATAAATTGGAATTAAATACGCTGATGAAATACATACCGAAGGGAGGAGGAGGGGAGGAAAACCCAGTGGCGGTTCTGGTTTCTCTTACGCCCGGGACAAAATCTTCATTAGCGCCACCTTGCCTCCCAAAAGTTTTCACACCTAATTTTCATTTAATGAACAAATGTTCATTAAAAATGAAAAATGTCCGATTTGCTTGTATTTACTGCCAACTGCGTCCTCTACTTTATTTTAATAGAATAAATTTCCAAAAATTAAAAATGGCTATAGCCGTTAGATTGTTTACTTGAAATTTTGCGTCACTACAATTTCTGCACCAAGAGCAAGTGCCCCCGCTGCCCCCCCTAAAAAACGTCTCTGGGACGCCCTCTAACATTGGCCCAAGAATGCCCAAACAAAGTTTGTAAACTCTCATTTATCATTGTAATTTCTGTCTTAGGTTTCATTTGCTCATTTAAACACTTTTATTTTAATTTTGCCGGTCTGGTGTTGACGATCTACTTCTCTCTGTTTTAACTTCACAGTCACAAAAGTATACAGTCGCACTACATGAGTCGCTTTGGTAATTTTCATTTTTGAGAAATTGTCGCATTACATGATGTCTCACAAATTTGCCATATCTTGCTACATGTTCCTGCTAAAGTATAATTTTTATATATGGTTTAATAGGTTTTTAATACAATTATTATCATTATGAATGAAATAAAATACCTCTTCTAAACGTATTAATAAACTAAACAAACTTTAAGAACCATAAAACTTAGTTTCTAACTTTGACATAGGCTATAACTTCGAAAAACATATCCCTAGGTTATACACAGACTCCCACAACAATTCAAATGATAAACAAATGGCCTAGTTTTTACTTAATTTACTTATCTTTCCCTGTTTAGATAAATTTAGATACCCCTAGCAATTAATGCCAAAATGTTAAAGGATCCGGAAATGATTAAATCGAGTTTATTAGTTCATGCAAATAGGCCTAGATGCAGGATACCATTGTGGCAAATTTGACTTGTAAGACAGAAACGGAAAATCTTATCAAATTTTCATACAATAAAAAATAACTTTCCTAATAATCGAGACCAACATTTTCCAGTTATGCTATCGATACTGGTAATGGCTTCAATTGCGGAGAGGGGCCTGTGTCCCTTTAGATTTTGAAATATAGTTTTTTGGAGATAACATTTATCGAAAAATGTCTTTTTGGATATTTGCATTGAAGAAACGAAAAATTTACACCTCCCTACATATTGAAAAGTACATTTTGCTAACCCCCATCTCTAAATTCTCGTAAATTGTTTCCATTGGATACTGCTTAACCAACGAACAGCTGATTTTAATCAATAGTTGAATTTAACTGTTCTAAATACAAAGTTTTTAATTGTTAGTTTTATGGGTTTTACAGCGTTTAGTCTTAGTTATTTCACTTATGATAGTCAGGGTTGCCAACTGGACATATTTTATGTCGAAAGGGACACATTTCCATGTTCCGGGACACAATGACAAAAAAGTGAAACATTTTTTAAACTTATGAAATAAAACAAAACATTCCCGACTGGATATATATTTTGTAAAAAAAAATGTCACTTTTCACCAAAGTGGTGCCTTTTCTCTTTTTTTTTTGAGCATCCAGGTATTGCCAGAGATGTCTTAAATAAAGGATTTACCCCAAAATAAGGGATTTACATGTTTATATAAGTCATTTTGTCATCATTATTTCGTCCATGACAAAAAAAACATTTATCACGAAAGCGCTACAAATTGAAGCATGTGCTACATATGATGAAACACCGGCGGATCTAGAGAAAAATCTTGGGGGGGGCCGCGCCGGACACAGGGCGCCAAAAACTGATTATACAGGACTAATTTGATAGCTCTTTATTTATATGAAAACACTGCCAAATATGCTCATAAAGGTAAAACGTAGCAAAAAAAAATAAAAACAGTACCACACTACACAACTAAACTCAATCGGCGAGCTTTTCTGAGAGCGAACATATCGATAGCATCGTCTGTTTTCGGCAGTTCGTCTCTGTAAGTCTGCATGAGTAGCAGAGCCTCCAACCTCTCTTCAGTCATCATGCTTCGTATTGATGAACATGTCCTGTCAACCTTTGAAAACATTCGTTCTGCTTCACAGGTTGACACAGGAAGCGTCGCGAGAATTGTCAACAATGCGAAAATGTTGGGAAATACATTTTCCTGACAACTGTTCAGCGCTGAAATAGCTGTTTTCGGTTTTTGCACGGTTTCCTTAGACCAATACTTGTTCCAAATCTCGAACTCGGTTTTAACGTCTATCTCCGTACCCACGAGCAGCTCCTTGTACTTTTCGTACCCTGGCTGAACGTCCTCCCAGCGTTTGCCATTAACCACAGCCGGAATCAAAGCTGAAAGTTTTGCAGCATTCGTAAAATGGCAGCTGAACCGCTCCGTAAAATCAAGCAGCATGGCGTCCAGGGCTGGAATAAATGCCGCCATCCTATAATGACTTTCTGGATCCATCTTGGGTACCCCTGCCCGGTATGTAGAACGTGAAGCTATGCGTGGCTGCGTTACCTTGATGGTAGGATCAATCTTTTCGGCCATTTTCAGAAGATCTTCGTAAAGCAGTCTGAATTTGGTTTCGGCATGTGATCGCATATCTTCCAGCATTGCCTTCACGCTGCTAATGAGGGACAAGGCTCTCACGAGGTCACCATCCTTCTGTTGTAGTGACTCGGCCAAAGGTTTCATGATTGACGAAAACGAATTCAGGCAAACCAGTCCTACGAGTGTATCTGATTTTTCAATGCAGGATCGTAATGCATAAGCTCTGCTACTTGCCTCTCGATCGTGCCATCCTTCCATCTCCTGCAGAGCAGAAACGATCGACGGAAGGGAGTCCCAAAACCTGCTGATTGCTTCGTGTCTCTCTACAAATCTCGTGGTACAAAGACTGACGAGTGTCTCTGTTTTAGCTTTGTCCACGATAAGATGCTTTTTTAGAAGTCTTGTTCTCTTGGCACTTGAGCTGAAGTGAGAAATTGTGTCTCGAACAACGTCTTGGGCATTGCACAGAATGGGAACTGAAACTATCTTTGAACATGAGAGATTTGTGGCATGGCTCACACAGTGGAAGTAATCTGCCAGTTCACACTGGCGTTTAACTTCAGCATCAGCACCATTTGTCAAGCTTGCCATGCTAGCAGCTTTGTCGTATCCTTGACCAACGCACTTTGACAAATCCAGATTTGACTTCCTGACCTCACTCAACAGCAGCTTCCCGAGGCTCTTGCCGTCTAGCTTCTCTTCGATGCTTCTACCGTCGTCACTTTCCTCATCTCCAGCGAGTCTGGACAGGGTTTGAAAGGCATCGACAACTGCAAAAGGATCTTCTCGAATCAAGTATCCCTGCTCGGTTTTACACACATAACGACAAACAATGACCATCAGCTCCCTGGTCTGCCTGTCTGTTGACTCGTCCGCAAGAAGACACCAAACCGTTGCTTTGTTTGCTTTTCTCACTACTTCGGTTTTTATCATTTCCCCAATTGTTCCAATCAGTTCATTCTGGATCTGTTTACTCGTATATTTGGCGTTGCTCGGTGCATTTTCAAGTAAATTTTTAAGTTGCGAGTCTCCACTCTGAATCCGATACCGAAGTAGGTGGCGGAAATTCCCGTCGTTTACTGCTGTAATGGCATCAGAGTCTTGGATATCAAGTTTGCCATCATCACGGTGGCCACGAAGGGGGATATTCTGTGCCCCGCAAAGCTTGACAGTTTCAACAACGCTTCTCAAGAGTGCACGGTTCTGCTGTATTTGCTTGACCCTTTCACAGTCCAGAGCATTCCTGATATCTTGATCTTGACTACCGCGCTGAAACGTTGTTAGCAGCGTGGCAGCTTTTTCCTGGCAGTGTTTGTGAAACTGTGCTTCAGCATGGTTTGTCAGCGCACCATCTTTCCCGGTAAGTTTCGAATAGTCTTTTAGCGGTTTCAAGACCAACTTTCCCATTTTTTGCCCTCCGCCACCTCCAGATAAAGCCGACCATCCTCCTCTGCTTTCGTTGGTCCTCATCAAAACACAAACACTGCACCAACGGCCTTCGTGGTCTGGATGACGACTCACTGCGAGCCAAGGATACCGGGCAAGATGTTCGGTATTCAAGCGACGCTTGACTTCGCCACCTTTTCTCTGTTGTGTCGAGACTGGAAAATCAGATTGGTTCTTCGGCTTCCACCTTTCGTTCTTAAAAAACATAATTTCGCCAGAAGACAACTGATTTCGCTCTTTCAGCGCTACTGCAATACCAAAGTCATTCGACGGCGTGAAGTCAGTTTCAGGCGAAAAAATAGCGCTTTGATTCTGCTGCGGGTGCGGGGACTGTGAAATCAGTGTTGGGCTATGTACCACCAAGGTTTGAGTACTGCTTCTTGATCCTTCAGTCAGCTGATCAGTGTGTGTCGTTTCGCCGAAGTTTGTTATGAAGGCCGTCTGTGAAGTGGACGGAGTTGTTGGTGACAGTTCGTTCTCCTGGCTGAATGCGTTTTTGTGCATTCCGACCGTCGACTCAGAGTGGGCATCAGAAGTTGCCGTCGTCTCAACATCTAACAAAAAAGTTTCTCTTTTAAAGTTTGCACAAGACATTTATTGTAAACGTATATACACTTTGTATAATGGCTTGCTTTAGTAGATTTAACTCTCAACATGGTGAAGGCAGAATTGGAACTAAATTTGAAAATAAACTGAATCAGCAACATTAACTTTAAACTCCCCCAACAATCTTGAACTTTCATACCCCAAAACTATTTCTAGGAAACCCGGACTTTAAAATAAAATACCACCCTAAACATCACTAATTTAATTTGCAACCCCAAGAACCGATCCCCGACATATGCTAACAAATATTTTTCAAGAGCTGAAACCCGAAACAATTATCACCGAAGTTTACAAGGCTAAAGAGAGAGCTTTAACTGCAAGAATTTGAAAAATAATTTCAGAGCTGACACAGTGTGTCGGTAAAAATACTGCTTTAAGCCAATATCATAACCGTCAGGCGAGACGAGTGGGCTGGTAAAAATCAGGTCAAACGCTTCGGACAAATTGCATACAAAGAACACTGTACAAGAGGGACCGTATGCAATATATAACAACAAAAGCAGCTGGTACGCGATGAAGCTTGACGAATGGGCCTTATCAGGAAAGCTATCCGACAATGGGCTAAAGCTAGAAATTAGAAGTGTTGATACCCACTTTACACGACACTCCTTCCTTATTGTTCTATCTTTAAAAGCTTACCATTAATATGATCTCTCTTGGCAAAATAATCAGAGATGTCCCTAGATCCTTTACGGCTTTCCGCCATCATTATGTGTTTCTTCTCTGTTCTATATTCATGCCATGATTTTTTTTTTTCCGATTCATTTTAAATGAGTTTCCGTCTAACTGGTCTAACACACAGAGCAAACACACTCAGAAGGCAGTGGCAGGGTCACTCGTGCCTATCCTCCCGCCGGTTGGATCTAACCACCCACGCAACTCCCCAAAGACATGCGTTTCTCGTAAGCATTCACAAAATGTTTTGCTCGTTTAGCACGTCCCAAAAATAAACCCAATAATCATGATTCGTGCAGTGTCGGATTTGAACTTTAGATAATGTGATAAAAAGAAAGTAAAAAATGACGGCGTATCTGATTTTTTTTTTTTAGCGTCGGCCTTAGTTTAATCATTCAAAAAAAAGGGTCGTTTGCACGATGGATGAGAGGGCGCCAGAAAATCTTGGGGGGCCCAGGCCCCCCCCCCGGCCCCCCCTGGATCCGCCGCTGTGATGAAATAGTGCTAAAAAAGCGCAATAGTGATAAAGTTTAGCCCCTAATATAACTCAAATTTCACCTTGTCAACATTTTGCCAACCTTCACTCCTAAATGCCCGTAAATTGTTTCCATTGGATACTGACTAACCAACGAACAGCTAATTTTTAATCAAGTTTTTAGTTTAATTAGTTTTATGGGGTTTACAGCGTCAAGTCTTATCTATTTCACTGATGATAGTGAGAGTTGCCAACTGGACACATTCTATGTCAAAAGGGACACATTCCCAGGTTCCGGGACACAATGAGAAAAAAGTGACACATTTTGTGAACTTATGACATAAAACGAAACTTTTCCCAGCTGGATATATATTTTGTTAAAAAATATGTCACTTTTCACCAAAGTAGTGTTTTTTCTCGGTTTTTATTTTTGACCATCCAGGTTTTGCCAGAGAAGGTATCACGAAAGCACTACAAATTGAAGCATGTGCTACATATGATGAAATAGTGCTAAAAAAGTGCTTTAGTGATAAAGTTTTGCCCCTAATATAACTCTAATTTCACCTTGTCAACATTTTGCCAACCCTCACCCGTAAATGCCCGTAAATTGTTTCCATTGGATACTGGTTAACCAACGAACAGCTAATTTTTAATCAATTTTTTAGTTGTAGATTAGTTTTATGGGGTTTACAGCGTTTAGTCTTATGTATTTCACTGATGATAGTCAGGGTTGCTAACTAGACACATTTTATGTCAAAAGGGACACATTCCCATGTTCCGGGACACAATGAGAAAAAGGGCAAAAAAGTGACACTTTTTGTAAACTTGTGACATAAAACGATAAATTTCCCAACTGGATATATATTTTGTTAAAAAAATGTCACTTTACACCAAATTAGTGCTTTTTCGCGTTTTTTTTTTTTTTTGCATCCAGATTTAGTAAGGGATTTTAATGTTTATACGAGTCATTTTGTATGAATGTTTTATATGGATTTTTTTTTAGTTTTCATTTTTTTTTCTGCTAAATGGCCACTTTGAAAGAGGTTTACAAAGCATCTTTTGTTCAATAATACAACAGGAACAAAATAATAGCTTCTGGTTTTTAAGATTTCAAGATGGACACATTTTTATTTTTGGAAGCGAAGGGACACATTCATGGACCAAAAAGTTGGCGACCCCGATGACAGTTGTATAGCCTAGTCGAACATTGTACATTTTTTTTTATATCACGCCTGAAGGTTGTATCTGACTTTTTCACACTTCTGATATAACTGAGAAAAATCACTTGCTATGTTGTTCTCAGAGGGAGTATCAGCAGGTGATTAGGATCGAAGATTGATCAAGCAAATATTACCCTGTTAATCATTCCTCTGAGAAGGCTTAGCAATTAGTTTTGGCAATTAACTCAAAAGTATCAAAAATGTCAGATCTAGCCTTTATATATGACAGAGACGATATATCAGACTGCTTGTCACCGTCTTGAAAAAGTCTTCATTTAATAAAATTGTTTTGTAGGATGGAAAGAATCATAAGTCTTCGCCGCTACTTAAAATACCAAGGACATCAATATAAAGCCTTTTCCACCCCTGGACCCCATTTTGGATCTATTCCAGAAAATCGCGATGTTCCAAGTTTTTTTTTTGTTCCAGAATAATGAGGTTTTTAGGGTGATATCACGTTTTGCTAGACTTGTCACGTTGAACCGTGAAAACAAACAAGGCAATACTGATTAGTTAAATTTGACAACGCTTTTTATTGGTAGAAACTGAAGCAATTAACCTAATGATTAACAAGACAACATCTTCAAGGGAAAGCTACACCTTCTTCAGATATTTAGTGACATGTTTTAAGCTTAGATTTTGCTGAGGTTTCACTCGTTTCTTTTTTTTAATTTAGCACAAAATACTAGCAATATTCGATTTTTTTTAATTTTTCCAATATGTTTTGTAAGTTTCCACTTAACCAATGCAAATATTCGGATTTCAACTTGACTTCCCTTGCCATTCTAAATTGTTCAGTCGTGGGATTCGAAGCCCCAATCAACTATTAAAGCCATTCATTGTATTAAAATACCTCCCGCCAAAAAATGATCGGCAACCACCTCGAGGGCAGCCACCTTATTATCCGGGTTGATGTAATAAACCAATGTATTCTAGTCCATAATATCAGCCTAGAAAAGACCCCGGCAGGGTCGCTTGGAGAAAACCGAGAACTCTGTAAAGCAAGTCAAGCAATAGGAAGGAAAAGACAAAACAAAGTTTCTAAACTATAGGGAACAGCTTTTTTGGCAGCTACTCTATAAATGTCCTTGTTCGATTCCAGGTCATTTTTGTCAATGATGTCTGCACACTCATTTTCTTGGATTCTTCTAACTGGGATGCAGCCCATTGTTATATTTGAGCCAAAAAAGATATTGCCGAATCCAGTGGCTTGTACATGACCCAAAGGCCCAGGGATGTTTTCTTCCTGTTGCGCATATGGCAGATGTAAAATCTGGAAAAAGGACACGATGAATACGAGATGAAAGAACATCAGGTTATACTAGAGATAAACAGAATGTTTACATGTAATAAATGTTGCAACTCAAAAAGTTGGTTCTTTTTATCGGATGAGTTAAAAAAAAAAAAACATATCAGGCTTCGTCTTCTGGCTCAAATTTGAAATTGCAACAATAGGTAAAATGGTGGAACCAGTTACCATCTCTTTCTTTATCTACATTCAGGGCCGTAGTTTGTATATACGAGACAAACGCATTGTGTAGACCTTCAACGGGTAGCTCGCACCCCCTTGAATTGGTGCATAAATTTGAGCTACCATTGTTTGAGCAAATGTTTTCTTTAGCTAGCTCACGATTTCCAGTGGAGCTTGAAATAGATATATTAAATAATCGAGCAAGTTTGTCTAAGTCTTAACCCGAAAATGTGCGCGAAGATTTATTTTGAAAGACAAAAGAGAGAAAAAAAACGTGAAAAACAAACGAATTTCGGAAAAAAGTTCCTGTATACACAAGCATTCCACAAGATATAACCCATGATAAAAGTCCATATACAATATATAGTCCCGAGTAGGGCTCCCCGAATCAGCTTTTTCGAAGTTCAAGCCATATCATGGTGTTTTCCCGAGTATTTCCCCTAGCTGATTGTTTTGTTTTTCATTTTAGTTTCTTTTTTCTTTATTGGTTCGTTAATCTACTTTTTCCTGTCTTTCATAGCGTCTTTTTACAAAGAGCTTCAACTGTAGAGATTTAAACAATAAGCATCTTTTCTAAAAAATCATTAAAAATATGGGTTATATTTCAAGTAATTAATCACTACATTTCTGTCTAAAATTTAGTTAATAATCCTAGCAGCTTATTCTTAAACAATTAATTGTTTATAGCATCCTATTTTCAAGCACAGAAGTCGCTTTGCCTCTCACAGAGACAATCTTCGCTTTACACTAGTTAAGTTTTCAAGTCTTTTATCATTTTGACTGGCCTCAGTCTCGTTTTGGCATTCGGCCAAATCTCACCCTTGCGACGCTGGCTTTGCCATACCTCGTCTGTCTCTTCATCTTTTGCCAACTAAGCTAAAACAAAACTAGAAAATGGGAGGGAGGTTTCCGATAAAAACCTGCAACCCTACTATATTTTTTCGTGTTTTTCGCCCCCTCTTCTTGGAGAAGACGCTCTAGTCCCCCATGATTGCACCACTCTAAACCATTCCGATAACCAATATTTTACTAGCTTCCTAGGGGTCAAGTTCTTCAATCAAATTTTCCAAAAAATTTGTCGAGTCTAAAAAAGACATAAAAACGTAAAAAAGAGCAAATTGCATATACGAATACGAGCAAAGTATGCGAAAATCCAAAAAATTCCGGAAATTTAACGCACATATCTGCAGCCGCCTTCCTCCTCTCTATACATGTTAGGATGATAGTACCACAGATACAGAGTAAAAAATAAAAAATAAATATAGCAAAAACTGGTTTGAAATTTTGTCGATCATCATTAAATAGCGTTTTCCTCGGAAAACAGTACGAATTTCTACTTCCACTCTTGTCAATACTTACCAGGACCATTCTTCGTCGAAGCTGTAAATAATTTGTAAATCTGACTGTTACGTTTTATTGGTTTTAAAAATATGGTTTCTCAGCTAAATTAATAATTTGACTCATTTTAGTAATACAAAATAGATTCGATGAAGCCTGCCTTATTTAATAATCTACTTGATCAAATGTGAACAGGTGTCGAAATACATAACGAAGTTTCATGCATCTAGTCAAATTTCAAAGCACGACCGTCTATTAAGATGTCTACTAAACGCAGTAAGAATACGTGCAATGAATGCTAAACATACACGAAGTTAATTGCTTTTAAGGAGTAAAAAAACTAACTATCGCAGGTGGACTCTTAAAATAAAAATCTGTCCTGGAGACCGGTTGTACAAGAAAACGGCCACGCAGAAAGTGTGTCGAGGGGTCACCGACTTTCAAAAATCCCGTACACCAGGAGGCGTGTGGCAAGAGTGGTAAAAGTGCGCCAAGGGCTGTACGAACTGTGCTAAGCGTGATGGAGCTTTGCGGTGTACGTAGCGCTCTGGGATGTACATCAGGTGGCGGAACGTAGGCAACCTCTCGAAGTCGCAGTCAAATCAATTGCATTTCATGTGGTTACTCCATAGGAATTTCATGCACCTGTTTGCTGCTAAATAATTTAAAGGCAGAAGCAGTTTAGGGCAACGCCATCAATCCCTATGGTTATACCTCCTTTTTCCAGACCTGTCAATTCATAACCTGTGTGACACATAAGCGTACAAAATTATATTTTGGTAGGGGGGAGAGAATTGCCATAATACATTTTAGACCTAAAATTTTCAAATTGTCCAGGGGAGTCAACCGGACCGATCAAAGGAGTTTGTTGCAGCCTCCCTCCTATTGCAATCGGTGGTCGGCGTTTACCCTCCCCCCCCCCCCGAGGAAAATAAAGCTTTCCAAATTTGAGAATTTTATTTAAGTTTTATTTTTTTTAATTTCCGTAGGGGGATGGAATTTTGGTACTTGTGTATTATGCACCACTCACTCAAGTTTTCGCTGTGTAAAATTCGAGAACACACCGGTTTTTTTTTTAGTTTCTTCGTTGTTTTAGAAATAAATTTACGCTATAGATTTGCAGCGTTATTTTACTGTTTTCATGGCCGTATATTTGGCTTTAAAATACACTTATTTGTCTATCTATCTAATATGCAGAATAATTGTACCAAACACATTTTGCATGCAGACCCGCTATGCTTATTCCCCCCCCTCTAATGTGCAAATCTATAGCGCAAATTTATTTCTAAAGTAACGAAGAAACTAACAAAAAAAAAACGGTGTGGTCTCGAACTTTAGACAGCGTAAAATTGAGTGAGTGGCGCATAATACACAAGTACCAAAATTTCATCCCCCTACGGAAATAAAAAAAAAAAAACTCAAATAAAATTCCCAAATTTGGAAAGCCTTATTTTCCATAGGGGGGGGGGTATTCGCCTAAACCATGGCAATCATATGCGCTATTATGGCAATCATAAGCACCAAGATTAAATGTGTCAGCAACATTACTTCTGTTACATAAGACACGTAGCCTACACAGGGTTGCCACCCTGACATGGAAGAATTTACTAAATCGGAGAGGAAAATTTTACTAGATCGCATCTATTTTTACTAAATGCTCAAAAAAATTTTTGCGCACCATCAAGCATCGATTTTTATTATAGGAGGATAATCAATACGATTTTCACAATCTTTGTTCTTTTTTTTCTCTTTTCCTCTTAAATTGTAAAACAGACAAGCAAAAATTATAAATTGTCATGTTTTCGACAATTTTTTTCCCTGAATTAATGGCAATTAAAAAAAAAGTTTTCTTTAATATATGTCATGACTTCTTACTAGTTTCTAGAACATACAGAGAAATTTAATAGATCCTATAAAATTACTAGATTTTTTTTTTTACTAGATATATTAAAATTATACTGATGGTGGTAACCCTGATCCTACTGCTCGTACGGTTAAATATATTTTGGATAAGTAGGACATGAGGAGTGGAGCTTGAAAAAATTAGAAATTATGCAATAATGACCGACAAATACAGGACAATTGATAACGCTGGACTGGACAATTGATAACGCTGGACTGTGTTCTTGGCGTAAAGAAGCTTAAAAGTGCCATAAGTGAAAAGTAACATCATATATAACAATATTTTTTTTTTTGCTATCCAGCATTCGTCTACAATAAAGAGAAAATTTCATTTGAACTAAGCCCCATAAAAAGCCTTCACCTCAGGGGAAAGGCGGTGTCCGGCGTTTACCCCGGAAAATGCCCCCCCCCCCCCCAAAAAAATACCCCCCCTGGGAAATAAGGCTTTACAAGTTTGAGAATTTTATTTGATTTTTTTTTTTTTAATTTCCGTAGGGCGATGGAATTTTGGTACTTGTGTATTATGCGCAACTCACTCAAGTTTACGATGCGTAAAGTTCATGAAAACCCCGGTTTTTTTTTTAGTTTCTTTGTTACTTTAGAAATAAATTTGGGCTGTATATTTGCATATTAGGGGGGGGGGTAAGCATAGCGTTTCTGCATGCGAAATGTGTTTGGTACAATTATTCTGCATATTAGATAGATAGACAAATAAGTGTATTTTAAAGCCAAATATACGACCATGAACACAGTAAAATGACATAAATGAATATAATGAATGGGAGGCGGGGTGTTTAACCCCCACGAAAATACCCCCCCCCCTTCGGAAAGTAACCCCCGCGGAAAATACCCACTCCTTGGAAAATACCCAAAAGGATTAATTTCAGATATAAGCATTCTGGACCCAAAGCTCTTCATGATTCTATATTATTTTCAAATGGGTTTCCACCAGTTAACAATATTGTACTTTTATTGATATCTAACTCCACTCTGACTAAGCAAGCTGAATCTATTTATCTGCAAATTCAAAGCTAAAAAACAATCATACTCTTTTTCTCTCTCTCCGCCTAGCCTCGTTCTCCTCTCTCCTTCTCTCTTTTTTTATTTTCATTGTTATTAAGAGCTTTTGAAATTGTAGTTTTCAGGTGCTTTTCTAATAGAAAATTAACAGGCTTCTATTTAATAGGCTTTTTAGTTTTCAGTTTGTCTTTATTCGTTGTAGGCTTTATTTTCATGGTGCTTGCTAGTTGTGGTATTGGGTCTTCCCTTGTACTTTTGATTTGGAATTTATGCTGGATAATGCGTATTTTGTTAAATAATACGCACAAACATTGTAAAAAAAAAGCGAAATCAAGAGTACTTTCAGGTTCACCTCAATGTGGCGGGTAAGTGATAAAAGCGTGATGTTAGATATGACTTTACGAAAAGAAAATAATAATCAAAGTAAGGATTAATTACTGATATAAGCATTCTGGACCCATGGTTCTTAACACAGTTTATATAATTATCCAGTATGATCTTTCCCTATCTCACCCATTATAAAAACCCGGACCAAGGTACGAGTGCTCCAGAGAACGTTTTTGCAGATAGAAACATAGGCGATATCAGATCTTTTCAGGGGTAGACAAGTCAGACTGTGATCTAATCGAAAACAAGTGGAAACCCGCTATTACGAATAATGCACTTGTTGGAAACAATCAAAAACAGACTAACCCGCTAATGCAGAAAGAAGTGGGAGGAGCTTTTTGTTCGCACCAAGAACGAAGACCAGAAATGATCTGCGATAAGCTTACTGGATAATTATATGAACTGTGGTTCTTAATATCCAACTCCACTCTGGCTAAGTACGCTTAATCTATTTATCTGTAAACTCAAAGCTATAAAAAGAGCTGACGCATTTGTAGTAGTCTTAATTTAAGTGTTTGAGGATATGATGGGCATGGAGGGGGGGGGGGGGGGTTGCTGCCCTACAGTCACTTTCGACTATTTGAAACGACACTAGATCTTTCAATTTCCAGGGCAACTAGGCCCGCTCCCACGTCACTTTTTCCCAAAATCGTCCGATCAAAATTTTGAGATAGCTTTTTTCTTCAGCATAGTTGAAAGGCCCGATAACTATGTCTTTGGAGATAAAATGACCCCCTACATCACCTGGGGAAAGGTTTTTAAGTTATAAAAATCGCCCTTTGTTTTATTTGTTATTGGGAAGTATGCATACATTTTTCGGGTGGGGAGGGGAGGACAAATTTTCTGAGATGAAATTTTACGAAGAAACTTTACGCTGGGTGAATTTGCAAGAATTCATATACGAAATTTCTTTTTATGTCTTGCTTTCTCTTTTCCGATTTAATTTTACGCGTGGGGGTGTTAAGGGTAATTGTCCGGGGTAAATCTTCGCCAGGATTGATTTGTCCAGAGGATATTTCTATGGGGAGGGGTATTTTTCGTGGGGGAGGGCCTTTTTTGGGGGGTTAAACACACACACACACCCATTCACTACATTCATTTATGTTATTTTACTGTGTTCATGGCTGTATATTTGGCTTTAAAATACACTTATTTGTCTATCTATCTAATATGCAGAATAATTGTACCAAACACATTTTGCATTCAGACCCGTTATGCTTACCCCTCCCCCCCCCCCAATGTGCAAATCTATAGCGCAAATTTATTTCTAAAGTAACGAAGAAACTAACAAAAAAACGGTGCGTTCTCGAATTTTATACAGCGTAAACTTGAGTGAGTGGCGCATAATACACAAGTACCAAAATTCCATCCCCCTATGGAAATTAAAAAAAGATAAAACTCAACTAAATTCTCAAGGAAAATTCCCTGGTATTTTCCGGGGGGATATATTCCGCGGGGGGAGTATTTTCCGGGGGGGGGGGTAAACGCCTAGAACCGGGGAGAGGCATACCCCCAATCAAAAATATATGCTAAGAGAGAAAATTCACAGAGAAGAAAAATTTGAGCCCACCATGGCAAAATTTCAACAGTTTCCTCTCCCCTTGAAAATACTTTTTCCTATACTTTGGCTCTCAAAGCAAAAATTTCCAGTTAAATCACTCTTGGAGTAAGAGGGGCCTGTATAAACTTACTAGACCTACTTTTTCCTTTAGTTTTCATCTGCCTCTTTTTTCCCAGGTAAAATCAATAAATTCCTATGCACATGCTCGAACAAGGATCATATATTCCACCAAAACCATCTAGTCAGAGCACCTCTTTAAAACCACCGGGAAAGCAAGATTTAATATAAATTCAAGCGGAATAAGTTCTATTGCCAAAGCTTTAGAATATTCCCTCTATAATTTCTATGTACATAATTCTAACCCAACAGTATTGCATATTATCTTGAAGCAATCTCCAAAAAAAAAAAAAAAAAAAAAAAACTGTTTTGCGGTTAGCAGGCTCTTAATGTGCACATTCATAGGATATATTTTCGATTCAGTTAATAGAAAGGACAGAACAAAACTTTTTTGTTTATTGACACTGAGAAATTATTGTTTTCATCCCTTAGTTGGAATAATTGTTATATGATAACATTAGTCTATATTTGAGACTCTGCCTGAGCTGAAAAGAAAATTCGTAAACCATTGGTCATACATGAAGAGGCTTAGAAAGGCTTAGTAAGGAGCAGATACTGTCCACTGGACATAAGCCTTAGTAACCGAAAGTAAGGAGTGACATTGTAACTTAAAACGAACAGAAATTATTCCGGATATGAAAGGGGCTGTCCTCTCCTCAACGCCTCGCTCCTTACGCGTAGGTTTTTATTGTTTTAAAAAGTAGAGTTGCTACAGAGTCGAAATTTAGCGTAGAGAGAGAGGCGCTGAGGAGGGGACAGCCCCTTTCATATACGGAATAATTCCTGTTCGTTTTAAGTTATAATGCCGCTCCTTACTTTCAGTTAAAAAAAACTTTTTTTTTAATTTAATTCTATAGATTAAAACTTAACTTTCCGTGCTTTTCTCCAAGCAAATCCCTTTTAACTCCTTCTTTGGGGAGTTTTCTGTAAGGGCAAGAATTTCCAAGGTATAAATTCTCATGGGAGCAACTTTCCGTACCATCACAGAGGACGGGGGAAATTGGGCTAAATTTTCCCTTGGAGTTTTTTTTCCGGTATGATTTAAGAAAGAATCAAAATTCAATAAATATTAGTCTTTTTTTCGAATAAAAATCCCACCAAATGGAACCACCCTTTCCTTAATATCTACCGCCCTTTCCTCAATACCTTGCTTTTTACACATAAGTTCGACTTTAGTCCCAAAACTTGAAGAACAACTCCTGAAACACAAGGGCCAATAATTTGAAAAATGAAGGTTTTGTATAGTTCTAAAACATTAGCATAAACATTAAGGGATTGAGGATGGGGTACCAGACCCACTCTCATGCGGAATATATCTTTAAGGCAATGGCGCGTCACAGAGATGTAAATTTGAAATTAATTTTTTGGACTATTTGATTGTATGAAAAATTTTGCTACCTTTTTTTTTAGCAAGAAGCCTACCCTTTTTATTTTATTTATTTTTTTTGCGGCATCTGGATTAAAATATAGCATATGCTACGAAAATTAACTTACACGCAAGTCTCCCTTAAAAAACCCGTACCCGGGGAAAATCCTTCTGGGTTGGGGGATACTAGTAAAATTTGTCCGTGTTATTCTTGTGCGTGTTACTATACTAGCTTTTTGGCGTACAATTGTTGGTTTCTTTGAAAACACTGTCGAATTTATAAATCTAAACAAAAAATGAATACACGCTTAACTTTGTTTCTGTAATGAGAGGTTGTAACTTACCTTCAATATTTATTTGCATTGCCACTTACCCATATTTTTGATTTTATTTCCAATTAGCTTGAATAGCCTAGGTTATTTTTGTACAACTTTTCTTTGATAACGTCTTTCGGCAAGAAGGCGAATAAAAGGCGGGGATCTTGTTACTACACTTGCATTGCGTTATACAGTAGTAAAATAGGGGCGGTCCAAAAACCTCTCTCTATTTTTCCGGAATGCCGAAAAAAAGTGGTACTTTCCGAAAAGAGGTCTTTTACCCTACAAATTATATCCCTAAATCTAGCTCATCCACAACCACGCAATACATTGACCAGTATGACATTTCGACAGGGACAGCATAAATGTTTGGGGAAGTACCAACAGAACCTGGGCTCTTCACATAAAATCACCAATTGGATTTGCTCCTCTTTCTTGAAACGTCCGTATATTCAACATGTACAAAACATCTCTCCACTGCACAAGAGTCTAGAGTCTCCATGTCATGTTTTTCCGAATTCCAGTGTGATTATCTTCAGATGTAAATAATTACCCATATATAACTTATAAATAATTTATAATGTAAGGTGCTATGTTGTAGTCAAGTATAAAGCAATAAAAACTACGGTACTATCCCATTATCCGGGCCTCTCTAAAAAGTCAAGTTCGGTTAATGCTAATGAAATAAAATAAAATAGGATGAATATATAATAGTTTAGAAACAAATTTGGGCTATATATTTGCAAATTAGGGGGGGGGGGTAAAGAATTATATATATTAAATACGTAACCTATCCTAGGTACCTTTTCCCCCCTAAACCCCCCAAAAAACAGTTTAATATCGTATACGCAATGAAAACCTTGCTATCAGTGCCTGCTCTATAATAGTTAAGACGTCAAAAACGGGTTTTATCATTGCCTAGTCTATAGTGATTAACCAGAGAGGCCCGGATAATGGGATAGTACCAAAACTACATAATTTTTATTGTTTGCTCTCCCTTCTGGTTTTGATTTGTTTTGGCTTAGCCGATTTTTAATATGCACGGTCACACTCCCATTCAATGCCAAGGAGGGACAAAGCTTCTTTGTTTCCCATAGTATCGTTTGACGATGAAAGATTGTTTCCACATTTTTTTATTTTCCCACCAAGTAGGGACAATGGTGAACGACATTAACAATGGTCGACATTCGAAACTTGTCGCTTGAGCTGATTTTAAAGACGGTTTCCGGACTGGTGATCAAGTTGAAATTTTCTTAAACTAGCTTTAAGATAAGATAAGATAAGTTTTATTCTTCATTAAATACACATACAGTATTAAATTTTATTAATCCCTCAAAGGCTCATTGGCCTGTACAAAGAGGGAAGACATATGAATTACAAACACAGAGATAAAAAAACAAAAGAAAATTTAAAATGATCACCTACTCACATATGAAGGAGAAGAAAAGAAAATATAGATAAAATGGAAACTATAGAAAAAATTAGAATACATAAACTAAACTAATTAATTATATTAAATAGACTAAAAAAAAAAAAAAAAAAAAAAAAAAAAAAAAAATTATTACTATAAGCCTTTAATGGTGCGAAAGCAATAAAATTTAACCCGTCTTCATGAATGCTACTCCTTAGTGAACTATACAAATTTAAGAAATAAATATTGATATTCATACCTGAGGCCTGGGAGTCATAGCGCAGAGAAAACCACCATAAAACAGAACTAAACATTCAGGGGAAATCAACTCAAAAAAAAAAAAAAAAAAAAAAAATATTCAGTTTGATTATTAAATAAATTGTCCTTAATAAACCTATTTAAAGTGCCAAAAGAGTGGCATTTATGTACTGAAGAAGGCAGGGAGTTCCAAACCTGATGACAAGCGAGGAGGGGATTGAAATCTGACCGCACAGTGGGAGTAGGAGGAAAGCAGATATTATGTGACGAACGAAGGTTATATGGAGCAGAATCAGAAATAAACTGAGGAGTTTTTTGAAGAGATTTTGGAAGATTGCCATGAAGCTGATGAAAAAAAAAAGAAGCACAAGAAAAATTTTAGATAGACTGTAGATTTAGAGGCGGTCTTGTTGAATAAGGTTTGTTGACAATAATCTGCCGCCTTGTTTTAACAAACATGAAAGAAAGCGACCGCAATGTAGAAGCAAAAGTAGACATCCATACTATGGGGCAATAAGAGACATATGACTGGACAAGGCAGAAAAAAAAGGTTCAGAATAGATCCAGGAAAGGTGTGTTTAAGCTTTCGAATGACACCCAAACTCCGTGAGACCTTAACCCTAATCATGGCTATATGGTGTCTAAACGTAAGGTTCTCATCAAGCAGGATACCAAGAAACCGGACCAACCGATTCTTTGGTCTACACAAAGAGCCTTGTGACACCTGAAGCTGTGTCAGTTGAGGGAAAGCTACACCAATTCGAGAAAAAATAAGAAAATGTGACTTGGTAACATTCAAGGCCAAGTAATTCGCCTCAAACCATGAAACTGCTCTCTCAAATATTGAAGCCTGGATAGCATAGCCTTCTCAAAAATTTTGCTGAAAACAGATAGAAGAGAAATTGGCCTATAATTAGCAGGATCACTCCGGGACCCACCTTTATACAGCACTATAGCCTTAGCTCGCTTGAGTGATTCAGGGAAAATTCCATTCACGAAAGACAGATTGACAAGCTTAGTCAATGGTGACATAATAGCAGGAAGAACGGCACGGATAACCCTTGTAGGAATTCTGTCTGGCCCTGAAGACGATGAACCTTTAAGTGCATTTACGATCCGAGCTACCTCAAACTCAGAAACAGGGTTCAAGAACATTGACTTTAAACATGGGGGCCCAAGATAGGCTCTGAAATCGCAACGAGGAGTTGTAGAGCTCACAGACGAAGCAGTCGTTTTTCCGATATTAGCAAAATAAGACGTAATCGCTAGCTGAACAATTTCATCACCGTGGAAAATTTTAACGTCAACAATCAGCGTTGTTTGAACTGAAGGCGGGGGGGAGTAGGTCTAAGTACAGAATTAATAATTTTCCATGTCTTCCCAACATCTTTTCCACTCTCAGAAAATTTCCTGTGATAATACTGAGACTTGGCCTTCCGACACAGAGAATTAAATATACTCCTTTAGGCCTTGAACCGCTGATGATGAGAAGCAGATGACGAAGTCTTGCATAGTTTCCACAGATAATTTTTCGTTTTCCAGCTTTTATGGAGACCTAGAGTCATCCACGGATTTAGCAGTACTATCCTTTTCGAGGTATGAGGCTTTGGATTCTGGTGGCAAACTTCTAGGATACCTTCTTTTACTGAATCATAAAAGAAATCAAAAGAGCGGTTACAATCCGATTCAGAATCCAAACTATCCCATGACTTGTCAGTCAAACGAGATTTAAGTAGACTGATCTCACTGACACCAAAACGAAAAAATGGGAGATTAGATGGCGAAACATTACGCTGCAATCGATTAGCAGTCCTATATCGTGAAATAGCAGGGAAATGATCAGAAATATCACTAATCATCACCGAATTATCTAAGGCATCTAGTGACTAAAAAATATTATCAATAAGTGATGCATGCATCTCAGCAACCCGGGTTGGTATACAAACTGAAGGTAGAGTTCCCGCAGAAAGCATCATTGACAAAAAATGTGCAGTCGAAACAGAATTTGGATCCAGCAGGTTAAGTTTGAAATCCCCCATAAGAATTAGTTCGCAAGGATACTTTTGGACTAAGTCCAAAGCCTCTTCTAGAATTTTCATAAACGAAGGAATAGATCCACTAGGAGATCTGTAAACCAAACCGACAACTAAATTCTTACAACCTGACTTAATCTCAATAAAAACGGATTCAAAGATTCCTTCCTCATTTCTACTCAAATCACTTCGGAAATTATATACAAGATGATCGGCAATATACAGGGCAAGACCACCTTTCGCCATCCGTTTCCGATTCATCCTCTCCATCCTAAATCTTTGGATATCTAAAAGCATATCCTTTTTTGAATCCAGGAAAGTTTCACACAATCCAATAACATCCGGAGTTCCATCACTGACGATCCGTTTCAGCTCATCAAAAGAGGAACAAAGTCCCTGAATGTTTAGGTGAAGCACAGAGAAAATACCATCTTGTTTAGAAGAGGCAGAACCACTTAATTGCGAAACATATTTACTTTCAATAACCGATTTAGGATCATTATAATTCCTATTTCTACTTCCAACTGAATTATTAATTATACTTTCTATATTTAAAGGATTATTTTGTAACTCAGCAAAACGTTCCCCCAAAGAGTTGACATCACCCTGGTCACTAAAAGAATTAATCATTTTACTTACGGTGGATACATGGCAAGACCTCCCTTAGCCATCTTGCAGCGGTTTATACGTTCCATTTTGTAACCATGGATATCCAATAGCATTTCATTGCAAGAATTCAAAAACGTCTCACATAAACCCACAACATCAGGCTGTCCATCAGAAACAATTTGTCTTAAATTATCTAATGACGAGGAGAGACCCTGAATATTAAGCTTAAATACAGTCAGACAATAATATCCTTTGTTAACCTCCTCTCCCCCAAAATCCGAAACGTATTTACTGTAACAAATAGGGTTTATACTAATCGGACTTTGATTAGCCTGACCCACATAATTATTTACGATACTAATTACATCGAAAGGATTATTTTCAAGCTCGCAAAGCCGACTCTCATGGCTTAAAAAATTCACAAAAACAGGTTTTACTTGGAGTCCATTAAAGTCACCGGATGAACCAAAAAAAAATACTTACTTAAATCAACTGAAAAAGAAAAACCTGTCAAATGATTGCAAACACACAACTACATAATTGGACAGTAGTTATTATTGGACTGAGCCATTAGGATTGAAAGAGAAAAAACAATTAAAAAAAAAATAAATAAAGTAAATGAATGAAGATTAATGAACTGTGTAAGCCATTTACAAATTAAGAAACATACTAATAAGTCACATACTAATGCATTCATGCAAATAGTTTATTTTACGCATACGAGTTTCACCCGGAACTTTGGCTAGAACTTGTCCATGATCAGACCAAACACTTCTTGGACCAAAGGTGCTGCGAGCCGCGTTTAATAGATCGCGACGCTTTTTAGTTAGGTTTTCAGACACAAATACACCTGACTTAACCAACTTACTTTTTGCTGCAAACACTTCTCGAGCAATATCCAAGTTAGAAAATTTTACCAGGATGGGGGCAATTTTCACATTCTCAGTTTGAGTAGCAGGCTGACGGAATCGATTAGCCTTTAAGAGGTCCATTTTTTTGAAATCTTGCAAGCCCATTATTTTTGTTATCACTTCAATAAGATTATCCATCAATTCCACATTGGGGTTTGGTTTCACACCGTAGAAAATTAGGGTGTCAAGTAAGGTATCCTGCTCAAGTTGGTCAACCCTGTCCTCTATTATAGAAACTTTATTTTCAAGCAAGTTCACAGCATTATAAAGTCTTTGAAGGGTTGATTCAATTTTTTCAAATTTAGCATTATATTCAAGGGAAATAGAATTATAAACTTCGTTCACAATATCTTCACTGATAATTTCAGAAGCTCGGCGATCTTTCATTGTGTCTGATACGACACGAGAAATGTCATTCATTAGGTTGGACTTAGCGTTGATTAGTTCCTCTTGAGTTTCATTTATTATTTCCTTTAAAGTTGATGCTGCTGCGGAAGTCGGAGTTGACGGCGCTAGGCTGGATTTTACTTTAGTTTTTTTTGGGTAGAGACAGGTAGGTTTTACTCTTAGTCTTGAAAATATCATGGAATAGGCGCTGCTCTTCAAAAGCCTTATTTACATCTTTATCTGTCCTTGTACAAGCTTCTTTAAAGTGCTCATTCCAGTTGCGGATATGAGCTTCAGCTATATTATGCTCAGAGTGGGTACCGTAGCAAAAGACTAGGTATCTAGCTTGATTTTTCTGGTCTTTGGTGGTTTTAATAACTACTGATGGCCATAAGGGGTATCCCTGAAATGAAGCTAGGACAAGATCGAACTCTTTGTATTTTGCCATTATACAATCTGCAGATACGAAGGGGGAGGGGGGCACTACAGGTAACAAACTTCAACAACTAAATGTTCCAATCTTCCACCCCAAAGTACTCACGCTTGTAATATGTGCTTAGTTCCTTACACAAGTTCAACAAATTTCAGCAAGAACTATATCCGATTCAATTGAAAACTTGTTTAGCTCTTCACTCGTTGAACTCTGACAATGCGATTTTGGGTATACATTTGGGTATTTCATTTTGGGTATACATTTCTTTTCAATTAACTTTTTAATATTAAAAAAAAAAAAAAAAAAGAAAAATAGCTTTTTCTAAGACCCATGCACAGTTTATATAATTATCCAGTAAGTTTATAGCAGATCATTTCTGGTCTTCATTCTCGGTACGAACAAAAAGCTCCTCCCAGTTTTTTCTGCATTAGCGGGTTAGTCTGTTTCCGATTGTTTCCAACAAAGTGTATTATTCGTAATAGCGGGTTTCCACTTGTTTCCGATTAGATCACAGTCTGACTTGTCTACCCGTGAAAAGATCTGATTCCGCTTATGTTTCTATCTGCAAAAACGTTCTCTGGAGCACTCGCACCTTGGTCCGGGTTTTTACAATCGGTGAGATAGGGAAAGATCATACTGGATAATTATATAAACTGTGGACCCATGAAATGCAGCTTTGTGACGCAGATTATTCAATTAATTGGTGACAGTCACAAATTTATGAACTTTTTGCAGAGGATGAAGTAGTCTAGAACAGAAAACACTTCAAAATTAATGCATATTATAGGAAACCTTGAAAAAATCGTAAACATTGTGAGATTTTGGAGGGATCAGGATCCCCAGGCTCTTGCGTACTTGTCTGATTTGAAGTATCTTTTTTCTTACTATCATTACGTCTTTTATGAGAACGTCCTTAAACAAAACCTTAGAAAACAGGCTAAAATATTCAAACTGTGTGACAATTTTTAGGACTAGAGCGAGAAACAGGTTTTCAGACCCAAACACTTGAATCTCTTGAGGAAATTCCCAACGTCATCTCAGTGCGTGACTGCAATCCACATGTGTGTCACAATAATCTATTTGTAACTACAACCTGTGATGGTGCGGGAAAACTCGATAGATTTCAGTCTATGAAATTCGAGTTGATGATGGCCTCGTGATATTAACCCTTTCAGTCACCATGTTCTCACATGAGAACATCACAGCTTCGCTTGGTCTTCTTGGACCCTGTAGGTGGCAGCGATACTCGAGTATGCGCTCCATAATAATAAGTAATGCGAAAAGACACTGGCGAAGTTTCAAACCGATGATGCTAAATTCTGATTTTTAGCAGTATTTTGAAGTTGTTGCACATCCGTACTCGAAAGAATGGATCTACCAGGTATGTTTTCATGCATTTTTTTTACCAGATTTACCATGAAAATACGCGAAAAAAGGGGTTCATTTGTCCTTTTCAGTTAGTTACCCCATCTATTAAAAAAGTTTACCTCGCTAGTGCGTTGGATAGATGCCGCAGATTTTTTCGAAGTAGCGTGTTCTTGGGTAAGGACAGTGTGACTTGATACTAACTTTTCTAGTTCAATAGCAGAATATATGGTACAGTCAGTGGAACATACTTTTGGTAGTATTATTTTAAAACATCTGTGATAACTTTTTCCTGTCATGTCGCTTTTCTGTAAAAGCGACTCACTATCTTCTTTTCCAGGTCCATCCAATGATCGACCACGTCGAGTTCGTCACGCTGACATACTGAATGTCTTGGACGCGATCGACTCAGACCTTTCAGAGTTATCGGACCTACCAAACTCAGATGACGAAGGTGAAGATTGGGCGTCAGTAAATCTATCGCAGCCACACGATACGGATGAAGATTCATTATCGGAAGTTGAGGATGATGAGCCGCTCCTCCCCCCGCCTCCGAAAAATCGAAAACGCAGACTCGTATGGAAGAATGCGATCTTCTCGAAAGTTATCAACAATGCCGACCCGGCGCCGCCGCCACTTGGTCCCGAGGAGCCTATAGACTACTTCAAAGAATATTTTGATAGTGAATTTTATGAGTTAGCCGCCGAGATGACCAATCTTTATTCTGTACAGAAAACCGGCTCAAGTTTGGGTACAACAGCCTCTGAAATAAGAAGGTTCATAGGTATTCATATAGCGATGAGTGCTTTTAAATTCCCAAGGTATCGCATGTACTGGGGTAGTCGGACTCGGATACCTCTAATAGCAGACGCCATGAACTTCAATAGGTTTTCGCGTCTCCGAAATTTGTTTCATCTGGTAGATATCCTCTCTAAAGACCCGGAGAACACCGATCGCGTATGGAAGGTTCGTCCGGTTATAGACCGGGTCCTGAAAAAGACAGAAAGCATCGTACCTTCTGAGTATGTATCAGTCGACGAGCAAATGGTGCCGTACACCGGTGCATTGGACATAAAACAGTATATCAGGGGGAAGCCAACACCGTGGGGCATAAAAATCTTTATGCTTTGTAACAGTAACGGCATCATACTCACTTTTGATGTTTACCAGGGTAAGAAAACTATCCTGACGGAAGAGCAGAAGCAGTTCGGACTGGGACCTGGAATGGTACTAGCTCTTGCTGGTCGCGTCCAGCTTCGCCCGCATACGAAAATATTCTTTGACAACTTTTTTACGAGTATTCCGCTCCTTGAAGAGCTTGAACGGAAAAGTATGTATGGCACCGGCACGATCAGAGCGAATAGAGTTCTTGGCGCAAAGTTGGAATCTGATACGTCTCTGAAAAAGAAAGGAAGGGGGCGTTCCACGAGCTAGTGAGTGGAGAAGTATGTCTGATCAAGTGGATGGACTGTAGATCGGTGATAGTCGCTTCTAACATGATTGGAAGCGGCAACGTAAAAAACGTGATGAAGTGGTGTAAGAAAACGAAGACAGAGGTACAAGTGACGCAGCCAGAAGCTATTGCGGCTTATAACCTGAGTATGGGTGGGGTTGATAAGCTTGACCAGATGGTATCCTACTATAGGACCCTCATTCGATCAAAAAAATGGACTTTGAGACTCGTATTCCATTTGATCGATCTTGCTGTAGTCAACAGTTGGCTTGAATATGTCGAGATTTGCAAGGCACAGAATATGAGACAAAATAACATTGTCGATTCGTTCACCTTCCGACTCGACATAGCAGAGACTCTCATTATGTCTGAAGACACTCCTAGAAGAAGAGGCCGACCCAGATCTCTTCCTTCAAGCGAAGAGGAGGAGAGTGACGAAGAAGACTCGGTTGCCGAAAATCGTAGGAAACGAAAACTCAAATTTCGTAGGCCCTGCTCCGCCGTGAAGAAAGATTCCTTTGCTCATTGGCCAGAAAAATTTGCCGCCCAAAACAGGTGTAAAAATGCCCCCTGTATCATGAAGACTAGGTTCATGTGTACCAAGTGCAACGTCCCACTTTGCCTGGAAGAATCGCGAAACTGTTTCGCACAGTTTCACAAACCTAAAGAAACGTAAAAGGATCATTGTCAATTCAGTTTCTCGTTTTTTGTACTATATTTGAAGTCTCAGTTTTTCATTGGTTTTATACTGTATTTGAATAAATTTGGTCACACTGTCCTTGCTCAAGTACATGGTGGAAAAGAAAGAAGACGTTCAGAAAAAAATCTGAAAAAATTCCTGGTAAGTACTTATCCATCACATGGTTGACTTTCGCTACTCTCATAATTTTGACCTTCCAGGCTAAAATTCGTGACTGAAAGGGTTAATATATGGCATTCGATCTGGTTGTTTTAAAACGACTTCTCAGGTCCTACAGACCTATGTCAACTTGGTTAAAAACTAACTAAAAAAACAAGTTTTTTAACTGAAAGTAAGGAGCGACATTAAAACTTAAAACGAACAGAAATTATTCCGTATATGAAAGGGGCTGTCCCCTCCTCAACGCCTCGCTCTTTACCTCCTCAACGCCTCGATCTTTACGCTAAAGTTTTTATTGTTTTAAAAGATAAATTTGTGAGACAGAGTCAAACTTTAGCGTAAAGAGCGTGGCGTTGAGGTGGGGACAGCTTCTTTCATATACGGAATAATTTCTGTCCGTTTTAAGTTTTAATATCGCTCCTTACTTTCAGTTAAAATTTTTTTTTTTTTTTTTTATTTAATTTTTGAACGTTTTTGAATTAATGCAGCTTTGATTTTGGCTCACCGTACATGAATATTTAAAACAAAATTCGCATATTAATTTTCCTTTTTTTGGCTAATTGGCTTTCTCGAAATTTTGTTCTGACATAACTTACAAATTAACTTACTTAACAAATTACTATATTCGCATGTTTTTATTACGTATATTAGGGAGTTCGCTCCCTAGTCAATATCTCCCTCTTTGCACTAACGTTCGAATTTTGTTCAAAACACAAACCCATGAACCATACAGATTAGTAATTTCGATTAGATAGCTATTTTTAAAGTAATAAAAAAACTTTAGTATAAATAGCGAAGTATTTAAAAGGGGGTGCCCCCTTTCAAAGCCGCAATCCTTTCTGTTCTTTTTTAGTTCTAATGCTGCTTCTTGTTTCCAGTTGACAAAAACTTGTTTTTTTATTTAATTTCTGATCGCTTTTTAAATAATGCTGGGAAATCTGGCGCCCACTTCATGGAAATGCTCCTTCCCCCAAGGAAATATCCTCCATGGAAAGATCCTCCCTCGTAACTCCTACTCCGACTCCCCACTAGAAAAAAAATTCCTCCTGAAAACGCCTTTACAATTCCGAATAACCAATAGTATATGTAAACAATGGGCAATGTTTATAACTTTCAGCCCTTCCCCCGGGAACTCTGGGGGATTAAGTCATCCTCAAAGACATATTAATTAGGTTTTCGACTATGATGAAAAAATGGCTATCTCAAAATTTTGATTGGGTGAATTTGGGAAAAAATGAGCCTGGGAGGGGGCTAAGTTGCCCTTCAATTTTTTTGGTCACTGAAAAAGGACACTAGAACTTTTAATTTTCGTTCGAATGAGCCCTCTCGCGATATTCTAGGACTACTGGATCGATACGATCACCCCTGGGAAAATCAAAAAACAAACAAACAAAACAAAAAGCAAAACCAAACAAATAAACACGCATCCGTGATCTTTCTTCTGGCAAAAAAATGCAAAATTCCACATTTTTGCAGATAGGAGCTTGAAACTTCTATAGTAGGGTTCTCTGATACGCTGAAACTGATGATGTGATTTTCATTAGAGTTCTATGACTTTTAGGGGTTGTTCTCTCCTTTTTCGAAAATAAGGTAAATTTTCTCTGGCGCGTAGCTTTTGATGGGTAAGGCTAACCTTGATGAAACTTATATATTTGAAATCAGCATAAAAAACTGATTCTTCTATTGTATCTATTGGTATCAAAATTCCGTTTTATAGAGTTTCAGTTGCTATTGAGCCGGGTCGCTCCTTACTTACAGTTCGTTGCCACGAACTGTTTGATAAACTCGGCCGAACTAAAAAAGGCAAACCTGCCTGTCAATCAATCATCTAAGGTACACAGTGGGAAGGGGCGCGTAACAAAGGATTCAGTTAATTTGAGTGGTGCCATATAGTAATAAACACACAACCAAACTCTGAATTTTACTTCCTTGGGTTTTGATTTATGAGCCAACTATTGTCTTAATTTCGCTTTATTAGATATCTACCCTACTATTATAAAAATAGCTTAAGCAAAATCTAAGCGAATTTCTAATGGAAAACAGAAATACTCCTAAGAAATAACTTTCAGACACAAAATGTCGCTAGATTTATTGGGACTTGACATATGCTTCAGATATCCGCGCTACATATTCTCACTAAGCCTTCTAAGTCGCTTAGTCTGCAGATTAATGTACTCCTGAATATTAAAACGAATTGAGAAATAAGGCCCCTGCCCATTGTTACGGACGAAGAACCTAAATAAAACTTTATTACCAATACATCATTCGCAACCCTCCTTCCCTCAATTTAAAAAGATAATAAAATTGAATTGTCACAAGTTTGTGAAAATGCCCCTTACCAGTGAGCAAGTATAATATGCATTATTCTATACCATTTCTCGAACTACAAAAGAGAAGGTGACAACGTCCACAGATCCAAACCTTATTAAAAAAAAAAAAAAATAAAAAAATAAATAAATAAAAAAAAAAAATAAAAAAATCAGGTGCTATATGGATAATTAAAATATTTTTTGCGTATAAAAGATACGATTACTCGTCCCTAAACACTTATTACCTTCTCCGATTGGCAGAAGATAGTTCATATGGGAGCCACATCATTAGCCACATCGGTGAAAGAAGAGACCGGAGAACGACCTTAGGGGAGGGATGAGATTTAAGTCAAGCAAGTCAACTAAACATCAGGTCAGGTTCGAAGGTGGCAGGGAAGTGATAGGGCCATTCCCTTCTTGAATCTCAAAATCTTGTAGGATTTGCTTTACAGTTTCTTGTAAATACAATTCCCCTTGTTATTTTTGCGTTTTCATACTCTTTTTTTTGGCCAAAATTTTGGAATTTTTACACTTCGTTCTGTATTATTTTAAAAAAAATATGGTTGATAATGTATTCAATTATCATCAGATGTAAGAGACGTTGAAGTTTTAACACGGACAGAATTCATATTTTGTTCTATTTTTTGTTTACTGATTTAATAATCATGTTTACTCAAAAGATCTTATACGGAGAGGTTACTTCTCCTAGACAAGGACAACTTCAGGAAGGAGAGAATAACCCCAAAAATGTTCCTTGGATTCAACCTCCTTACCTTACAGCGTTCTAAGCTGGTGCTTGCGCTTCACTACACTATAACAATTGCACAATGGGTCATTCAAAATACTTTATTGATTATTCAACAATTTTCATTTTTTCGACGAAAATATCGAAAGTATGTTATTTTTTTGTACGACACAAGCAACCACTTTAAATTTGCAGAGTGTTGAGAGGGTTACAGTCTATTCTCTTTCCTTGTATTTGAAAAAAAAACTTGTTTCTTAAAGTTGATTAGCAAAACGACTAGGCAAATTATAATTGCACTATAATTCCCGAGTCTTCTAATCTCAAAACTGAATATTTTCTCTTTTTCTCCTGATCCCCACTTGCCCAGAAATATGACTCAAAATCAGGTTCTCCCATTAAAAAATGTGAAAGGTCGAAATTAATTAGGTTAATATTAAGAAAAAAAAACTTGATAACCAGAAAAATGTCGCTACGCTTAAAAATCATGGTCGCCCGTCTAGAATTAACTCGAGAGGGACTCAAGAGGGTCTAGTCTCGATACCGTATCTACTGAAGTGATTTGACATTAAAATATAGGTACTGGTGCATTAGATGGTCACTTCTAAAAAGTCAAGTTTGGTTAATGCTAATAAAATAAAATAGGATGAATATATAATAGTTTATAAACAAATTTGGGCTATATATTTGCACATTGGGGGGAGGGAGGGTTAAAGCATTGCATATATTACAAACGTAACCTAACCTAGGTACCCTTTTCCCTCTTAAACCCCAAAAAACAATCGTTTAAATATTGTAACTCATTGAGAAACCACGGCTTTGCAGTTATTTGTTAGCCGTCTCTTGAGCATAGCTAGTTTGACGGGTTTTTCCTGACTGGTTTCCTTGTACAATATATAAAAGTGTCCATATTACGCACCAGTACCAAAATATATAACGGTAATAATTTTTAGATTCGACCGACAAGAATAGTTCCCTAAAATTATCTTAAATGTCCAAAGAGAAAATCAGATTACGGTAATGATAATAATAAACAATGGTTAACAGAATTTAATACAGTTACATAGCAGACATTGAGGTAACTAAAAGGGAAGGGAGTACAATTTTTCTCTAATTTGCCATTTTGTTCATGATTCACCTTTTGGTGGTTTAAGCTGTCCATCAGTGAAATAAATTTCAGATTATATGCAATGGTGCTGATTGGGGGGAGGGGGAAACATCCAACTAGATTTTGAATGAATTCCTTTTTGTGTTTTTATTGAAAAAAAATTCATCCCCCAGAGGAAGAATCTCAGAATTTTCCCAATAATTCTTTACATATTTCAATATATTTTGCCCATTTTGATTTTGCCTCCACTCACTAAAACAAAATCCTACAAAGGGTATATAGCTTTGGTTTTTTTCCAAGACCATACTACCTTTTCATTGACAAAACAACTAAGAGCTCCAAATAGGGATATTACAAATTTAGGGTGTTGTAACGCCCTCTTCTCTATTGTAATGGGCGCTCAACTTACCCTACTTTAGAAAAAAATATTGTCTGTGTTTACAAATGGCATCATATTTAAATAGGGAGCTGAAGTCATATTATTATCTAAATAAATGATTAATATCAATGGGCCTCCATTCTTCTTACGAAAATTAGCGGATGCCCACCCCTGGCCCCATAATATATAAACTAAAAAGTTAACTTACTTGTGCCATGGATCTTAAAGTCTTGGATTTAGGCTTTTTGAAAGCGTCAACCGCCTTGGAAGATCCTGAAGTGGCCAATTCCCGGTAGAATTCAATCACAGCAAGGATTTCCATACGCTGAGCTGGTCTGTTAAGGTACCCAACTGCCCAATCACGGGGAGTTCTTCCAAACTCGTCCCTTCGCCTGAGATCACCACCAGCTTCCACAAGATATGTGAGTACACGAGGGGAGCCACTGAAACATGCTCCATGCACTGGCGTATATCTAAAGAACTGTCCACAGCCTTTATTAGGGTCTGCCCCAAGCTGTAGTAATTTTACCAATGTCTTTTCACTGCCCGAGAAAGCAGCTACAAATAGTGCAGTCTGGTTAAATTTATTTTTGATATCCACTGGTACGCCCTTCTTCACTATAAAGTCTTCGAACTTTTCTGCTTTGTCATCTATGATATACACATAGAGAATTTCTGAGGCATTAGCCGTCTCTAAGTTGGAAACTCGTGTGGGTATTATGCACGGCGGTGAGGAAGAATTGTAAATCTTTCTACCACTAAAACAGAGAAAAAACTTAGCTTCTGCTAAAAAAAAAAGTAAAAGATCGAGAGGAACCTTTCTTAGAATTATATGGAAGGAAATATTTTGCAAAATCTATAAAACTCCAAAGAAAAACAATTATTGGTAGTTTAAACAATACAGTAGAGCCAGTCTACCGTTTTAGAGAGTCGGTAAGAAAGAGATATGAATTTTACAAGAGCATTGATTAAAGTTCTTCAAAAAGAGAAATTTCAAAGAAAACAGTGATATAAAACTTAATAGTACTAAACACTAAGCGCAGAAGTAAAGAGCCATATGTATTGATTCAGAGTTCAAAGCGATCACACCTATCTAAAAACAGATATTTTTTCGAACATAATCAAATTAGTAAGTTTCGCAATCTAATCTCAGTGAAGTAAAAGAACATTTATTTCGTAACGAAATTGGAACGTTTTACGAGCACCATTAGATTAGTAAGTTTTGCAATCTAATTTACTGTGGTACTGTGAAGATCAATATATGCAGTAAATAGCTATAGTAATTACATTTGAGTAAAAAAGGATTCTAATTGCGCAACGTTTGGATTATAAAACTTGGAATATAAAGGATTATAAACAACACGTTTTTTAGATTTTCGGGGGGTAGTCAAACTCCCCCCTTGCGAGTAAGGCTCGTTTAATGTTTTGAATTATCATTATGCTCTTGCCTGAGTAACAGCATAGTTCACACGAGGGTGCTTGTTATCAGTGTTCAGTGGCAGATTTGGATTACTTCATGGATTTTCGAAGCCCATATTCCCCTGTTGCCGTTTCTATCACCCAAGTTTGATATTTAGCCATTATTGAGGCATACCTGTCCTGGTTACATTTTTAGCCGTGCCAGTAATTAAAGGCCAAAGCCAACATTACGTTAAGATCAGAGTGGGTAAACAAATAATTTATCTATTTGAAGTAGGCGAAGTCTCTTTACTTTAATTGGTATGGGTCGTAATCGCAAACGTAATCATCCCGCTGAGGACTCAGAAAACCCGTTGAATTCTACAGCTACTAGTACCGGAAGTTCTATCACCCAAATTACCGTGGAAACTTTATCACAGAATTTTAATAAAATACTTGAAGCTGTCCAAGAAAATGGTAGAAAACTAGACATGGTGAACGATAAGTTAAAAACACTAGACGATCGTGTTTCCAAATTAGAATTGACCAAGTCTGACCAGTGTTCTCAAGTTGCTATTCATGATAGTAGAATTGAAGTTCTAACAAATGAGAACTCATCCTTGAAATCACAATTATCAGTTCTTGTTGATGAGGCTAAGGCCCAGGGAAATGCAGTTTTGGAAATGTCGGATAGGCTTGTTAAACTAGAAATTGAACAGAGGGGTAAAAACATAATTGTTTCGAATGCAGGTTGCGAAAGTGAAAATGTTGCTGTTGCTTTGTTCCAGGATATTGTTAAAGTGGGTTTAGAACAACCTACAGTACCACCATTCAAAGTTATTCAGTGTAAGAAGGATGCCAAATTTTTCAAAGTTGAACTAAGTGACAAGGAAACAAAAATTGGTCTATTACGCTGTGCAAATAAACTAAAGCATAAGAACATTGATCCATTTAAGGAATTGTTTCTTAGTGATGATGCTACCCCTGAGTTACGTCGGGCTAGAAAAATTTTATTTAATAAGCGAGCCCAGTTACGAGAGGCAGGTTTTGATGCATGGGTTTCTAAATCTTTCCCACCTTGTGTTCAATTTAAACGCCCTGATGGATCGATCGCTAAGTATTTTCAGAATGATGTAACTACTGAACTTGCTAGACCGGTTATTAGCCATGACTATGGAGGGCGTAGTCAAAGAGGTCGATTTGGAAAGCAGAAGTGAATGTTTTGCTTGTTTGTAGTTAATCAAGGAAAATTATATTTGTTTTTATAGTTTGTGATGTAAAGTTAAGTAATTGGATTGGCTGTTAGAGTTTAGATTGGATACCCTCTGTGTGATTATATTGTGCTCTTTGGTGATTAATAATGATTGTTTTCTTCGCTTGCCTTTATTTAGAATTTTTACCTTATTTCTTTTGGTGTTTTATCTTTTCATTATTTTTGTTTCATTTTTTGTTGTGAGTATTGAGAGAGTGTCTTTAATTGTGATTGGTACATGCCCTATTCGTCACTACAGGCCATTTGGATCTTTAATAGATAGTGGTTAGAGATCTTGTTCTACCCCTGGGGGCTCGTAGTATAATTGATTTGGAAAAAAAGAAGGTTAATTTTTATAATTATTTTAATGAATGTATTAATAGAAATTTGGACTTTGTGGTTCCAGCTTTTAACCCCCCTGAGGATTCTAAATTTATTTTTAGTTATGATTTCCATGATGTTGAGTATCGGCATGGTGGATCGGAAGATTTTGGTATTTTTCATTTGAATTTTCAGGGCCTAAATACGACATTGGATTTTTTAGCGAATCTAGGTTAACTTAATCTTTTCTATGTGTTTGCTTTGACGGAGACCTGGTTGAAGGACCACAATTCTGCTCTTTTAGATATACCTGGATATACCTTGTTTATTCGGAACCGGGAGTTACGTCAACACGGGGGCCTTGCGGCTTATGTTCGTGAAGATCTCCATGTTAGAGTCCGAGATGATCTAAGTGAATATAAGGAAATGGTGTGTGAAACACTAGTATTACAAGCTAAATTGAATAATGTTGACACATATTTAGTAATTGTACATAGGCCTCCTTCTGGTTCTATTCAAGAATTTTTTGAGAATCTTCATGAACAGCTGGCAAAAGTACAAATTAGTAATAACCCTTGTTTTGTTCTAGGTGACTTTAATATTAACATGCTGGATATGGAGTCTTTTGTGACTTCTCAGTTATTAAATTTGTGTATGTCTTATGGGCTGTTCCCAACGATTAACATTCCAACTAGAGTTTCTAGGACGTCTGCAAAACTTTTGGATAATATTTTTTCCAATTCACCTTTTAGATCGCCAAGAGTTCTTGTAAATGTGGAATTTGACCACTTTGTTGTTTTTGCAGATTTTGAGGTATCTATCCCTAAGCGAGAAACTCCTGAACGGAGTAAAAGAGTTGTAGTTTTTGATCGTAGTGCCCTATTGAAACTAAAAAATAATATGGTTCATATTGATTGGGTATCTCTGTTTGGAAATGAGACTGATGTAAATACTAAATTTTTGCTATTTTATAGCAAGCTTTTAGAAATGGTTAAGGAAGTGGGAGCAGTGAAGAATTCGAAAGGTCGAAAACATAACGGGAGGAAGCCATGGATAACGCATGACCTTCTTCGAAAAATAAATGTAAGAAATAGACTGTTTAAGTCACAAGCTTTAAGACCGACGGATGAGAATAAAGAGCGATACCGTGCTTTTCGTAATGGTTTGAATAATCTCCTCTGTGAGGCTAAACAAAAATATTTTAGTATGAAGTTTAAGGATGTTAAAGGTAACCCATTGAAAACTTGGCAAATAATCCGTAACGCTATAGGTCAGCGGTCTAATATTCTACCAACTGAAGTGACTGTTAATGAAGTTATAATTGCAGATGGTACTGGGATATGTAATGAGTTTTTAAATCATTTTTGTTCAGTAGGCCTACAAATAGTCGAGATGATTTCCTCGTCTCCAGATGACCCACCCTTTGGATCTACTCTACCATCTCCTGCAAATGTATCGCTACATCTAAAGATGATTACATTAGATGAGTTAAGGGATATTATCTATAGTATGAGAAATAGTTCGTCCAGGAGTGACCTAGTGAGCCTAAAAATTCTAAAATGCATTTTCCCTTGTATATCTGGTGTTTTGACATCAATAATTAATGATTGCTTCCGTCAAGGAAGGCTTCCAGATTGTTTAAAAAAAGCAAGAGTGACACCGGTTTATAAAGGTGGTGATAGAAATGATTTGGGCAATTATCGCCCAATATCAGTCTTGCCAGTTATTTCTCGTCTTATTGAAAAATGTTTTAGTAATCGGTTGACCTATTTTTTAGAGAAGTTTAAATTTTTGAATAATAATCAGTTCGGTTTCAGAAAAGATAGGAAGACAGAGGACGCATTGATATTTTGACTAGTATAATTAACATAGCTTTAGATGAAGGATTTAAGGTTGGTGCAGTGTTTTTAGACCTACAGAAGGCTTTTGATACAGTTGACCATGGCCTACTCCTGGAAAAATGCGAGGTCTATGGGATCCGAGCTAAAGCTCTTGACTTTATACGGAGTTTCCTTAGTAACCGGTACCAGTTTGTAGAGATGACTTGTATACAATCAGGCGCCCGCCCAGTGACTAGTGGTGTCCCGCAGGGGTCAGTTCTTGGTCCGATTCTTTTTCTATTGTATATTAATGATATACCTAATTGTATCCCAAGTTGTTGTTTTAATGTTAGTGATATGGCCAAAAATCCCGGGAATGAGACGGTGTCATTATTTGCTGATGACACAGTTGCTGTTAGTACCGCGAAGACAGAAGAATTACTTCAGACATCGATAAAAGATGTTATTGAAAGGTTATATTCCTGGTTGAAGATAAATAGATTAAAGATTAATCTGGGTAAGACTAATTTTGTTATTTTTTCCCGTTCACCAGATTTTTATCCATGGTTTCAGGATATTGCAAAACAGTATGGAGCTTTAAAGCGGGTGTGTTCTTATAAGTACCTGGGGGTTTATATTAATGATGTTTTATCATTCAAGCGCCATGTACATTATGTTTGTAAAACCGTGTCTCGTAACCTGGGTATAATGAGAAAACTTAAGCCGAAAATAGCGACGAAGACCACACTGCCTTTCCATCACAAACAACAAAAGTACGAATAACAAAAGGGAAATCTTTTTGTAAGACAGTGGAGATAATTTGAATGAATATTTCGGCCCTATGTCCAAGGGCCGTCCTCAGCAAGACAAAAATATATAAAAGAAAAAAGACTCACAACAACATGCGACCAATAAAACCAAAAAAGTGGAAATTTTTTCAAAAATCCATTATTATAACTAAAGCAGATAAAAGCAATTCTCTGGTTGTCATGGATACGACAGATTACGATACAAAAATTTATTCTCATTTGAATGACAAGAAAATCAGTGTTGCTTTTCGAAAATATACTGCTAAAACTAATGACAGTCAAGTATGAGATTGTAGCAACATGGGTACCAGCACATGATGGAATTAGGGGAAATGAGCAGGCAGATAAACTGGCAAAATGGGGTGCTAGGTATGGGGAGAAATTAGTATGTCAGTATTCAGTGAATGATTTTTTATGTTATTATGATAAGTTGCTAAAGGAGAAGGAGAAAGAGGTTTTTGGTCAAAGGTCTCAGAAACAGATCCGTGATTTGTATGATTATGGTACCCCACCTCCTGATCTATGTCACCCAGTCAGACACCTGGCTATTAGTATATTCAGGCTCAGAACAGGCCATGCTCGAATTAGAAGTGTATTATTTAAATGAAAGTCAGTAGACTCCCCATTATGTGAGGTCTGCAATGTAGAAGAGGATGTCAGACATATTTTAATGTATTGTAAAAAGTATGAGAGACAGAGATTGCCACTAAAAAAGCGTGCCTAAAGTGTTTTGGTGCATTCACACTCAGAAGTATCCTGGGCCATGCACAGGCACCACCATGGGCTAGGAAAAAATCTGTGGAAGTACTAGGCCGTTTTATTGTAGATACTAAGCTACACTTAGAGCTGTAATTTGTATTAATAATTGTATATATAAATATTATTGCACATTATTTTATTATTGTACATGTAAATTAGTGATATGTAAGATATATGTATCAGTATGTGTATCTATTGCGAGCCAAGCTCATCATTTTTAATTGCAATATAAGGCATTTTTTTTTTAATTTTAAATATGGAGGCTCATTTGTTACACCTTTGGACATATTTTAATACAGCCTGATTTTGGCTTTTTGTTTTTTTTTTGCCTTGTGATTATTAAAAACCCCTCCCAAACCCCATTGAAAAAAGCCAGATGGCTTTTTTTTTTTTTTTTTTTTTTGTTAAATTATTTGACCCCGGGTCATGACAGAACAACCGCTGGACAGCCGAAATTTTTACGTGGATTACCTTTCATCCCTAAAGGCTCTGATGAAATCATGGAGACGTGCACAATGGGCAGCTTGCCCAGGAGTGCTACAAACAAACAACAACAACATTTGAATGACGAGACAACATATAGAACTACAACCCACGACCATACTGATCAATTTGCAAACAAAATTATAAATGAATTAAAAAGTTTAAAACAAAATGGTAAAATTACTCCGCAGCTATACAATAAATTTTTCCCCCCTGGTAGCTTTTGCCCAAAGTTTTATGGTCTACCAAAATTACATAAGAAAGGCATTCCTTTAAGGACCATAGTAGCTTGTACGAAAGCCCCCACATCAAATATTGGGAAATGGTTATGTACAGCCTTTAAACCTTTGCTTTACTCTCAAAAATCATATATATGTAATTCGGTATGTTTAGTTGAAAAACTAAAAAACGTAAATATCTCAGAAAATACAATTATAAGTAGCTTTGACATTGTTTCAATGTATACAAATATTGATGTCACAGCATCTGAACAGTTATTAGAAAATAAAATCAAAGAAAATTATCACTTAATAGAAGTTTCAGCAGCAGGAATAGATTGTGATGTCTTAATGACCTTGGTTAAACTCTGTAACAAATACTCAATGTATTTCCAATTCCGCAATTCTTTTTACCAGCAAATTAAGGGCTTAGCGATGGGCGCTCCCTCTCCGGGTTACTGGCGAATATTTATGTGGAACATATTGAAAATTGGGCATTAGATTCGTATTTTTTAAAACATATTTTTTGGGGACGCTACATGGATGATGTAATTTCACTTTGGAACTATGGGGAAAATGAGCTTAAGGGTTTTTTAGATCACCTTAATACATACGATAGAAATTTACAGTTTACCTTAGAAATTGAAATCGCAAATAAAATCCCATTCCTAGATGTGTTAGTTATTCGTAGCTTTGATAAACTCAATTTTACTATTTATAGAAAACCAACACAAAATAATAGATATTTGCATTTTACATCAAACCACCCCCCTCAAGTTAAAAGAGCAGTCGTAATATCCCTCGTTGATCGCGCCCTAAATATTTGTTCTGATTCCCACATCACAGCAGAATTAAACTTTATCAATGACATAATTTTTGGAAATGGGTATCCTATGTTATTTATTAATAATGTAATTAACTGTAGACTGAAAAGACATTCCCGTAAAATTAATGATAGTTTACCAAGTGAGATGTCTGACAAGCCCTTAAATATAATTTACCTCCCCTATATTCCAAAAATCACTACAAATCTTAAAAAAGTTTGCACAAAAAATAATCTGCATGTAGTATTCACAAATAATTTTAGAATCATAAATTTTCTAAATTCTGGTAAAGATAAAACCCCAGTTACTCGCCAAAGAGGGGTCTATCAAATACCATGCGATTGTGACAAATATTATATAGGTAGAACACACCAGAATTTAGAAAAGCGCATACAACAACATAAAGATGATATTGTCAAAGCCTTAAATTCTAATATTTCCACTGTTTCATCTGATTCTGTATTAGGCAGCCATATTTTTGAAAATCCTAACCACAATATACTTTTTGATGAATCCGCCCTTATTAGCAATGACCTAGGTATAAAGCAGGTAGTCCGAGAATCAATTGAAACCAGACTTAAGATTAATAATAATATTTCCTTAAATAGGGACTTGGGGGAATACGCACTAAATGCTCTATACAAAAATTTAATTAAAAATGATCTAACAAAATATTTTAAAAAACCGATAGACATTAACACAGAACCAGTTACAAAAAGACCTTTGAGGTTAGCTGCCAAAAAGGCTGGATTAGCAATAAGAACGTGTTTTTAATTTATTTTTCTTTCATTTCATTGAATTGTCTTGTTTTACCTTACTTTTTATCAGTCCTGGTTGAAACTCGCTGAAGTAATGATGCTAGGATTGTTTTGAAAAAAAAATTTCCACATTTTTAGTTTTGTTTGTAGGAGGTTGTTGTGAGTCTTTTTTATTATATATATTTTTGTCTTGCTGAGGACGGCCCTTGGACATAGGGCCGAAATATTCATTCAAATTATCTCCACTGTCTTACAAAAAGATTTCCCTTTTGTTCTTCGTACTTTTGTTGTTTGCAAACTTAAGCATTTGTGTCCTCCTTTTGTTATGCGCCTTCTTTATTATTCCCTTATCCATCCATAGATATTGTATTGTAGTAGCGTTTGGCTTGGAACATTTCCTTCTATTGCTCGGCCAATACGAGTTCTACAAAACAACGCTGTTCGGCTGTTAGATGGCCTACAACCCCAGGATTCGGTACGAAACGTGTATGAGCGTGTAAAGATACTGCCAGCTTCCGGATTACGGGAGTTGTATATACTTCTATTCATTTTTAGGATTCAGAGGGGTATAAACCTCCCGTGTTTTGATAGCTTGGCTAACCTGAGATCTTCTGCCCATGATTATGATACTAGGTCATCTGCAGAGATTAATATTCCACTGGTAGTTTCGGCCCGATCGATGTTTTCTTTGCTTCACAGGGGGATCAGAAGTTGGAACCATCTTGATCAAAATATAAAAAATATACGTGATATTTCTTCGTTTAAGATAGTAATTAAAGTGATATTTTTTAGTAAGTATGAATTTTTATGTTTTTTTGTTTTTTTTTAATAATGATATTGTTAAGTTTTTATGGCTCCTTGTGGTGATGATTATGAATATTATAGTAAATTTAATTAAAATTTTAAGGTTTAAGGTTTGTGGTGCTGTTTGGGGACTGTGATATAGATAGGTTATTATTTTTTTCATTTTTTTTTATTGTTTTGTTAGTGTGTTTTTGCCACCCCCTTGGACAAGTTTTTCCTTCTTGGGGTGGCCGCTAAACTTATGTTAAATTGTTTGTTTGTTTAGAATAAATCTCTCTCTCTCTCTCTATGCCTGTTCAATCCAAAAACAACCTAATAATCAGTCAAACTAAAAACAAACCGAAATTAATACGAATTGACAAATGAAACCCAAAACCGACACAATTAAAGTGAGTCAAACTTAGAGTGAACAGAAATTACGACCAATGAAAGGTGGGCTGCCTTCAAGGTTCTGGTTTTAGAAAGGAGCAACATGTCCATATTTTCTATTACTGTAAATATACCGGTAAAGAATGGGCCAATTGAATAATTCAGAACCTTTATCCCTTGGGGATACCTGGGTCATGTTCCTTTATAGGCAACTTTTATGGACCTTTCGAAATCTCTGAATGGAACGGCTAACTAGAAATTTGGATCCAATGCTAATGGGGACTAGTCGCTGCGGGGGCTAAAAATAAAATGGGAGGGGGCTGCTAGCCTTCCGATTACTTTCAATCTTTAAAAGAGCACCAGACTTCCTAGTTTCTTGGACAATTCGCAGTAGATGAAGTGGCGAGCCAAATAAAAGAAAACATATGGAGGACTCATCCCTCTTTATTTTCAATGTCAATGCTACAGCACTGACTCTCAAAATGAGTAGTAAAGACGATTCTCAAATAAGGCATAAAACTAAGTTTAATTTATTAATTATTTTTTAAACTTGACTTCATAAATGATTCTGAAAGTACTTCTTAATAAAAACTAGACTTTATTCATTTCAGTAAAAGCGTTCCTCCATATTATCAGCGTCCCTCCATCTTCTACTATGTTATAGACGAAAGATGCTTGCTCAGTGGTCAACCAAATGCTTGCTCAGTGGTCAACCAATGCTTGCTCAGTGGACACCAACTGACCAGAATATAAGCGGTAATAAGTTGTTTTCATTTTTTTGAATGTGAAATGATTTTTTTCCAACGAAAATGACAAAATTGTATTTTTCAAAATCTACGATGCTACGGAATGCCTGGGTTAAAATTTTGAAATTTTTGCATTTTTTTCTGACCTTGGTACTAGGTGGGGATGGGAGAGATTGCCACCCCGATCAGGTGTCACATGAAGTGAAGAGAAAGAGAAATGAAATAAAGGAAAAGAAAAGAAGTAAAACAAGAGAAAGGAATAGAAAGGGAGGAAAATTTTAATGAATCTCATTTATAAAACTTTATTTTGACCCATGGTCATTGAATTTATTGGCCGACATTTGTGCACTAGCAGATATACAAGGGCTGCAAATTATCCCATTTTCCTTTTCGTTATAGTTGACAACTTTGAGAAGTCAAGAAACTAGTTTAGTCTATAATGTTGGTGTCAGATCAGGTATGCACCAAGGAATTCATTGCTAAGGGGATGAAAAACTCGTGTGAAACATGAAAACTTTACAAAGGGGAATAATCGGACAATGCTATGAAAATCAAGGAGTTTTTGAATAAATTTGAAAATTTTTGGAAGCAGGATTGGCACGAAGAACCTACATTGGAAAATTTGAGAAATTTAGGTCTATAAAAGAAGCAGAGTCTGATTTACAATTTTGCTGTCAGATCAGACATATACCCAGGAAGAGTGGGTCAAGTTTGTAAAATAACTCTTAAAAGACAGATAATGCTTCAACTATACGAAAATCAAGAGAAAATTTTTAAACCCAAACATTTTTAGGAAAAGAGATCGGAAAGATTTCTCTCCTTTGCGTAACAATATTAAACAGGCTACGCGACAACAACATAAATATAAAATCAAGAATAAATCCACTCGCCGAAGACAGTTACAAAGGACCTACTCTGAATGAATTATATATTAAAGTCTAAAAAGACTTTTCAGATGTGTCGAATTATCCATTAAAAATATTCTATCCTAATCATATTTTCGACATTCTTAACGCAAATTTTAATTTTCTACTGGAAATGATTTATTTATGACGATCATAATAAAATTCGTAATTTCGTATTTTATAAATTCGATATTTGAATTCGAGGTAAAAATCTATTCGGGGGCGTATCCGGATTTTGATTTCAAAAGGGTATATCTTTACGAGGGGAGGGTTCAACTAAGCAATGGGTTTTCAGAGTCATTAAATGTTGAAAAGTTACATGTTTAGAATCACATTAAGAGTTCACAAGGCTCCTAAATCCGGTTTTATATTACTACAATGAATTCGATGAAAACTTAGGGGGAACCATTAGTCTTCATTACCCAAGCAACAGCTGACAAGGCATAGAGTCAAGGCATGTACAAGGCACCGATCTTTTCAAAGAGAGCAGGGTGAAATTTATCTAATCAAAATAGCTATATGAAAATAAAATATATGACTATTACAGAGGGTGGATCTAAATAAGATATATATGCACATATGCCAGTTCCTGAAAATAGACCTTTAGTTAATACCTAGGGAAAACACCAAAAAGCCCTTAATTCAATATCTACACAACGGTTGCCCCCACCCTCAATCAGCACCCATGCATATAAGCCGATTCTTTCCAGGAGAGGACAGCTTAAACCCACAAAAGGCGAACCATATCAAAAACATTATAAATTAGAGAGAAATCGTGCATCTCCATATTTTATATATAATAATTAAGAACATTAAGTACATTAATTAGGGGGGGGAGAGCCCAAAAACCCTTCCTTCCTTCCTCTGTGTTTGTTCCTGGTCCAGGTCAGACACTAATTTAAAGTCAAGCATCTCGTATGGAAACTAGCCAAGGAAAGCGGAGGTCCCAAGTTTTTTCGCGGTAATAAAAATAATAATAAAACGAGTGGACAACAAGCACAACTATAAAATTATGATCAGAATTCTTAATTACGCTAATTAGAATAAGCCAACCAAATTTTTTTCCAGTTTGCCCGCCAGTTTCTTTTTACGTCTCGGTATAAATTATCACAAATTCAAACACATCCTCATCCCAGTTTTGGTGGACTGAAGCGGTTGTAACGAACGGATCAATTACAAGATACCTGGGTAGAAAGGCCTATCAAATTATACTACCTGACTGGGGTGGGGATTTGTGTTCCTTTTTTTGGGCAGTTAGAAGAGCGAAATTCCAAGTCATTAGCCCCCGAGGTGGCACTAAAATTTAAAGCTAAATGTTATTTCACCACAGAAAATACGGATTTCAGTTCCGAATTGAACTGAGGGGTCACCCACTTTCCACCGCCTGGTGTATATGCCTTTTGAAAGCGGGCCCCTCGGGTTGACCTGAAAGAAACGCATTTCATGTAAAAAATTTCGATGATTGCCACTCTCAACAATAGCGAGCAAAAGGGCATGCAAAAAGACAAGGTGTACTGGAGGTATACCACGCATGGCAGAAGAAGTTGCACTCCAATATGTACACGTGGTAGCGGAGCGGGCAAACCCTCGAGATTTATTCAAACAAGTAAATTCAAGCCATATATCTAAGTTACCATCTTAATTGTCTAGTTGAGATTATTTAAATAGGCTTACTGTAAATTCCTTATGTACTTACCGTGACAATTTAGGAAACCAAAATACTAAATAGATTTCATGTTAGGGACGCCCCTTTGAATACTTTTTTCATTCGGACCTGCGGAGAGCTAGGGCGGAGACGGTAACCTTAATACTTAGTTCTACGTAGCCTGTATATTGATTTTTTCTAGGTTGACAGTGTTTTTGTTGCTGTTGGTTTGTTTTTATCTTATGTCTTTTTTCCTTTGCTGTGACGTATTTTCTTTGCTGAAAGTTTTTAAATGTATTTCTCCAAATCTAGGGGGGGTAAATTTGTCATTTTTCATAATTTTTCTATGAAAAAAACAAAAAGCAATTTTTTTAAATAAAAAAAACATAAGTATTTTTAAAAAATTTGGGAAAAAGTATAATTTCTGGAGAGGAACTAGGTACCCTTTGCGTACCTCCTCGTGAAGGACCTCAATACACATCGATTTGAACTTTGCATGTATTCACCAGTAATGGATTGTTTAGAAGCTATTTAGCTTTAAGTGAAGGTTTGGATTAATTCCAATTCAATCCATAAAACTCTAGCTTTCTGACACAGCGGATAGCATTTGTAATTGATTTTTTGTTAAAACGTTACTCCTATAAGAAGACATTACGTCATAGTTTCAAGTTAAACCCTTCTGAGCCAAAACGAAATGCAGCATTGAATCATTCTTGCTTTTTTTTAAGTTTAGCTGGGAATTCAGAAAACCAGCTCGAAAATTAATTGGTGAATATAATTTTTAATCATAATGTAGAATTAATTACATAACTAAATAAATTAGGCATAGGTTGCCTTCGTGACAGCCGTATAATGATGTCGGTTACATTACGTACACCGGGTGGAGAGACATAGGCAGAGCTTTTTCGGGGAGAGGAGGTATCCAATAACAGAAAACAATGAGAGCTTTCAAGGGAAAGGGTATGTCATTATGTATATACCAAAGGGATGATAGGAGAGCCCTTATGAGGACCGTTCAAGGAGCCCCTGGGATTGTGACACAGTTTATATAATTATCCAGTAAGTTTACCACAGATGATTTCTGGCTCTTCATTCTCGGTGCGAACAAAAAGCTCCTCCCACTTATTGGTGAGCCAGCCAAGTGGTTTTGTCAGTACTTGTTCCGTAGGTGATTATTCTTTGTCTACCCGTGAAAAGATCTAATGCCGCTTATGTTTATACGTTCCCTGGAGCACTCGCACCTCGGTCCGAGTTTTTATAATGGGTGAGATAGGGAAAGATCATACTGCTAATTATATAAACTATGGATTGTGATATTGCTTGTGTCTTTCCGTCATCCAATACCTCAAAATCTGCAAACAAGTTGAAACGATTTCGAAACGTTGCATATATTTGTGCAAGTTTTTGAATCATATCAAACAGTTCGTGATAACGAACTGTAACGACTCGACTCAATAGTAACCGAAATTCTGCAAAAAGACTTTTGATATCAATAGACACATCAAAAGAATTGGCTTTTTGTACTGATTCCGACTATATATAATATTCATTAAACTTAGTGTTGATCACAATAACTACGAGCCTGAGAAAAAATTGCCTGATTTTCAAAAAGGGGAACACCCCCAAAAAGTCATAGAATATTAATAAAAATTGCACCATCAGATTCAGCATATTAGAGAACCCTAGTATAGAGGTTTTAAGCTCCCATCAGCAAAACTGTAAGATAGTTATTTGGTTGAGCATATTTGAAAGAAACAATAACTATATTTTTGATGGTGACATAACCCCCCACAGCCCGTGGGAATAGGGCTAAGTTATGAAATTGTTATTAGGATGTATTCTGACATTTTTCAAAGGAGGGGGAAGTTTCTGCAGGGCTGAATTCCTATTTTGGCAGAATTCCTATGCGATTTTTTTTTTATTTGTCTTACTTTCTCTTTGTCGTCTTAATTTTGCATGTGAAGATGATGGAATTCTTTGGGGGAAATTTGCAGCGGGGTTGGAATTGTCTGGAGGATTTTTTCGTGGGGGGGATTTTCCACGGCACAAATTCTCCATGGGGAATTTTCGGCGGGAGCTATTTCCTTCTGGCAACCGGGAAAATTTTTCTACGGGAGAGATTTACGGCGATTTGAAAAACATTAGGAATTAGTCTCTTTTCAAATCAAAGTAGCCTATGCTATAGAGAATTTTTCAAATGAAGTTTTTTCAAATGAAGGAGTAACATTAAAACTGAAAACGAACAGAAATTATTCCGTATATGAGGGAGTTTCCCCTCTCCTTAATTCCTCGCTCTTTACGCTAAATTTTGATTGATTGCCCCAATTTTTTAAAGAACGACTCCTGAAACACAAGGGCCGTTTAATTAGAATAAGAAGCTTTTTTAAAAGAACTAGAAAACCTTAGCATGAAGAGCGAGCAATTGAGGATGGGGGGGGGCAACCTTCCCATATACGAAATAATTTCTGCTCGTTTCAAGTTTTAATGTCGCTCCTTACTTTAAACTCAATTTTTTAATTCAAACAACATCCTTATGCTGCCATAGCTTTGGACTAACATTTACAATTTTTCATCACATTTGCAGCTTTCTTATGATTTTGCAAATCACCCATTAAGTCTTGCCCTGTCAATACGACGCTTCCAGTTTTATCATGAAGTTTTAGTTTGGTGGCTTTATGGCTTTATATGATAATATTTTCTCCTCGCCTTTTGTCAATAAGGTTTTGGTCTGTTCTGTCTTGTTGACACGGCACCGATAATTTTCATATGCTAAACCTTTGTGGTCCGTGTTCCTGATAAGAGGTTTTAGAAGGGTTAATTCTCACCCAACTTCAACTGACAAAATGGATAACATGTGAATAAGCGAAAATGGTCTAGCTAAAATTCAAGACAAGAAAGTGAGGGTTTTGACTGGAAAGCGAAAGTGAAGGGGGATCAGCTATGGTATGGGTATTTAATACCTTAATTTACGTCGGTTATATCCTCACATATCCACCAATCTTGGCTTCCTTAGCAGTTATTATCTATAAGAATATTTTTGACCTTATTCCAATTCGAACAATAAATTCCAGCTTTTTCACTTAACCGATGGCTCTTGGGATGCACTTTTAAAATTTATTAATCAACTATTCATATTTATTATTATGTATAAGTATTATTATTATACTATTATTTTATAATTTGAATAAAAAGTGCCCAGGAATTCGGGAAGATTTATTATTTCGCGGGTAGGCCCTTGGCCCCCTTGCGTACGTTCCGGCTTTAGTTTTGGCCTCAGAGCAAAAAAATTAAATCTTTTGGTATTTACGTGTTATCCCGACCACACTCAAGGAGTGAAGTTAGGTCAATCATAATGAAATATACCAAAATATGATGAAAATATAATGCTTTAGTAACAAAAATTATGAAAAACTACATCAGAGAACTATGGAAAGCAGGCCGCCCAGAACGCTCGGCATACCAAGCTCGGCATAGGAATTCATCGTTGAAATAACCAGATTGACTAGTTTCTTTTATCATTTTCGCTATACAATATCTCGCTTGGTGCCCGGCTACTAAAACAGCACCTAAATATCTAATTTAACCAACTTTATATATTAAATATTTAATTAAAATATACCTGCACAGTAGTTTATTTCACTTAGGCTAAGCGGTACTTACGCATTATATGGGCCCTTCTAAAAAGTCAGGTTTGGTTAATGCTAATGAAATAAAAAAGGATAAATATATAATAGTTTAGAAACAAATTTGGGCTATAAATTTGCACATTAGGGGGGGGGGCTGGGGGTAAAGCATAGCATATATTAAATACGTAACCTAACCTAGGTGTAAAGTATTTAACATCAATTCGAGAAGCTTTTCCGGGTATCTCATTTCTTAGTTAGTTGGGCATTTATGTGTCAACGATAGCGGTCCAGGGGGGGGCTCTTGGGACTAAAGCTAGTCGTGGGAAAGGGGCTCGTTCCCAGGCCTGGAACTTCCGTTTCAAGAAAGTTTTATTCTTGGTTCATTTCTAAAGGCAGTCCATCGTTCGCCTTCGTCGTAGCTAGCTGTTCTTCTGCTACCTCGTTTTCTCTGTGTGTATTCTTAAGTTATTCAATGAAGACCTTGTACCAATGTTTAATGACTATCTTTGAATTTACGTAAACCATTACATCTGCCAATATAAAAGGGCATACAAATAAAGAAGTAGACAGAGGTTTACATAGGTGCCTTTTCCTCCCCCTAAACCCAAAAAACAACAGTTTAAATATCGTAAACGCAATGAAAACCACGCTCTGCATTGCATTACTCTATAGCGGTCTCTTGAATTAACCCGTCTGGCGGGTTTTCAGTGACTGGTTTCCTTTTAAAGGCCCATATAATGCGAAAGTACCGGCTAAGCTGATTAACTAAGTGTACACAGAAAAACCGGTTTTAAACAGATACAACTTCTTGAGTGTGGTCGGGATAACACGTAAGTACCAAAATAACATTTATTTGTCTTCATTACTGACCCCCCCCCAAAAAAAAAAATACTGTGTACGGCATCAGGCTGATATTTTCTTAATGTGCTGAGCAAGGACTGTGGGCCCCCACAAAATTCTTAAGAATGTTTACGTAACTCCTGTCCCTTTATACTTTTCTTTTCTTAATTCGGTCTCCCCACAAAAATTAATTAAAGCATATCTGCCTTTTCCGAGATGTTTCTTACGGACATCAATACTCTCTAACCCCTGCAAAAAAAAGCAATTAGGATTTGGTTAAGAGCATCAGTCAAGTTTTCCAGCGACTATCTAAGAGAATATCCAATGAATACACATCTGGACTAGCTTCTTTATCTGAGTTTCAAACCGAGAAAACGAGCATGACTTTCAAATCATGGAAAATTTATGGCTGATAGACATTTAAAGGGACTCGACAAGTCTAACTGACACACCAGGCATTCAAGTGGTCGAGTTAGATGGAATTTCATCAAATTTAAAAAGCTAATCGAAGGAGCTCAAGGAGGAGGGAAGAGCTTCATCATGGTCGTTGCCATGCTGGGGCGTCGCTTGGGGTGGCAAGGGTGGGGGGGGTAGTTTCCCCCCCGATAATGTGGAGAGAAAAAATATTATACATCCAAAGCCCTTTGACTATCCAGATATGGACCCTTCTTGCCCCCCCCCCAAATAAAAATGCTGGAGAGTCGCTCCTGGCTCTAAGATACAATAAACATTTTTTTTAATACAATAAACATTTCATTGTTTAAAAAAATAGAGTTGCGAGAAAGTCAAACTTTAGCGTAAAGAGCGAGGCGTTGAGGAGGGGACAGCCCCTTTCATATACGGAATAATTTCTGTTCGTTTTAAGTTTCAACGTCGTTCCTTACTTTCAGTTAAAAAAAACTTTTTTTTTATTTAATTTTTGAACGTTTTTGAATTAATGCAGATTTTGATTTTGGCTCACCGTACATGAATAATTAAAACAAAATTTGAATATTAATTTTACTTTTATTTGGTTAAATGACTTTCTCGAAACTTTAATTTAGTTTAGTTTAATTTTAGTTTAATTTTATTTATGAACATTTTTATTAGTAATAAATATACGTAACTAACGAATTAACTTACGTAACGAACTTCTATATTCATACATTTTTTAATACGTATATTGGAGGGTTTGCCCCCTAGTCAATACCTTGCTCTTTAAGCTAAAGTGAATTTTGTTCCAATTCTTTAAAAATGACCCCTTAATCACAAATGCCGTTAATTAAAATAAATAGCTCTTATGAAAGCACTAAAAAATCTTTGGCTTAAAGAGCGAGGTATTGACTAAGGGGTGAACCTAATCATATATGTAATGTTTTCTGTCGTTTTAAGTATTGATGTTACTCCTTACTTTGAGTTGAAAAACTTGTTTTTTTTATAGGCTATATAATTTCTGATCTTTTTTTAAAATAATTTTGGGAAATCCGGCGCCCCCTTCATAGCAATGTCCCTTCTCCCATGAAAACTTCCTCCATGGAAAGATCCTCCCATATAACCCCCGACCTCCCTCCACTACCAGAAAAAATCCCCCCTGAAACCGTCTGTATAAGTCCCAATAACCCCAGCTATATGTAAATGTTGGGTAACGTTCATACCTTTCAGCCCTGCCCCCTGGGACGCTAGGGTGCTAAGCCTTCCTATAAGACATATTTATCATATTTTCGACCATGTTGAACAAAATGGCTATCTCAAAATTTTGATAGTGACTTTGGGAAAACAATGAGCGTAGGAGGAAGCCTAGTTGCCCTCCATTTTTTTGGTCACTTAAAAAGGGCACTAGAACTTTTAATTTCCGTTCCAATGAGCCCCCCACGATATTCTAGGACCACTGGGTCGATATGATCACCCCTGGGAAAAAAAAAACAAACAAATAAATAAACACTCATCCGTGATCTTTCTTCTGGCAAAAAATGCAAAATTCCACATTTTTATAGATAGGAGCTTGAAACCTCCGCAGTAGGGTTCTCTGATACAATGGATACGATGGTGTGATTTTCATTAAGGTTCTATAGTTTTTAGGGGGTCTTTCCCCCTTTTTTCGAAAATCAGCCAAATTTTCTCAGGCGCTTAACTTTTGATGGGTAGCACTAAACTTGATGAAACTTAAGTATTTGAAATCAGAATTAAAATCTAATTTTTTTTATGTATCTATTGGTATCAAAATTCCGTTTTTTAGAGTTTCGGTTGCCATTGAGCCGGGTCGCTCCTTACTTACAGTTGGTTACCACGAACTGTTTGAAAAATCTTTTCTTTCACGAAGATATTCTACAACTTAAATTGTCTATATAGGCCTATACTTATTTATTTTTCTCGTGTTTTCGAGTCACCTCCCCCCAGAAACGAATCCTGTCCAAATACTTGTAGACTTTATTAGTGCTGGATAGGAAACGGGATATGTGCATCAGAAAAAGAAAAAAACGAGACTAAATAAACAAGGCCGTATCCGGGGGCGGGGGGTAGGGGGTTTGAATCCCCACCGAAACGTTTGCTTGACTCGTAAAATCGTAACAAAAATGGATATAAACAAATTTTGTTATGCGTTTTTGAGGGTTTATTTGTGGACCCCCCCCCCAAAAAAAAAAATCATGGCTATGGCAATGCAAATAAATAAAGCCACAAAGTAATAAATAATTAAAGGATACAGTGAGGAGATCCTAGGCAACACGTCGGAGCGCAGAACTCCAAGGGCCTCCCTTCGGACATGTCCGAGATTAATATAAGCATATAATAATCCGCATTTATATCAAACACTTTTCAAGCCTCGCTGATGGCGTTTTGGGTCTTAACATAGCAAGATGCTATTTGTACCCGTACTTATGGACATATTTTCAACTTTGGTAAATCAAAAGTGGCAAAGTTATTGTATTTTCGGCAAAAATTTTCTCTGCATGGGCTTCGTCGTTTTAAGGTAATTACGACATGATATGATAAAATATTATCAACTTATCAAAAATACGCATAATTTCTAACAATAAAACACTTCTGCGATAAAACTTAAATTTAGTATTTTTTTATTGAAAGCAAACTAAAAAAAAAAAAAAATATTGCCCCCCTTAGAACTTTTAAGTATTTTTTTTTTGATTCGGCATTAAAAAAAAAAAAATGGAAAAAAAACCTTGTTCCTCTACATTTTCAGGAACTGGCGCTTTTCTATAGAAACCCAAAATATGTTAGTTATAAGCTCATATTAGTAGAACCCTATCATGAGCTCGTGACAGCACACCAAATATGGGCATAGAATACTGACAGCACACCATATATGGGCATAGAGTCATTAGGGAGAACACGTGGTTAATGGGGTCAATGACCTCTTTTTCCAAGGTCGATTCATTTGATGTTTCTGTGTGTAAGAGCTCCGGGGCGAAGGTTGCACCAGCGCATTGAATTCTAACGGGAACAATGTTATTGATCTAGGACTCGAAGGGGAAGTAAATTTCCGAGAAATTGATTGCGTAATCGAAGGGGAAGTGAATTTCCGTGAACTTGATTGCGTAATCGAAGGGGAAATTAAGAAACAAACATGCCTTCTTTAATCTGTGATTTACATAATCGCTAGGGGAAATTATTGATTCACGAAGGGGAGAATTATGAAACAAACATGGCTTCATTGTTGTTTGGTTAGCTTAACCTGAGAAATTGATTTACATAATCGATGGGGGAAATTGTTTATTCACGAAGAGGGAATTAGGAAACATTAAGGCTTCTTTAATCTTTAGACCTTAGGGATTTATTTATTATTGTTGTTTTTGGACAAGTACATGCTAGGGGTGAAGGTCAAGATGCCATGGAACAGGAAACAGTTAGATCACGTGTTTTCTTCTCAGACAATTAGGTAGTCAGATACATCACCCTTCTCAGCCAATCAGAGACGTGCTTACATATGATTTTCCCCGTTACATAACAATTCACCCTTTGAGATTTCGTATATAACGGGTGTGCAATGTGATTCAATTATCAGAAAGTATTTTGACGCTGTGTAAACAACAATGGATAAATTTGATGAACTTGAAGCCTTGGCAACTTCAATTTACCATGTAAGTACATTTTTTATTTTCAAACGAATTTTCCATGGACATCCTTCCCTCTATATTTCCAGCTAGATCCCCCCTCCTTCCACCATTGTTTTACAATCCCAAATTCTCACAAAAAGAAATAATTATCCGTCCCTCTATATTTCCAGCTAAATCCCCCCCAACACTCCACCAATGTTTTACACCACCAACTTCTATCAAAAAGAAATAAGTATCCATCCCAAAATATTTCCCGCTAAATCCCCCCCTCCCTCCATTGTTTTACAATCCCAAATTCTCGCAAAAAGAAATACTTATCCTTCCCCCTATATTTCCACCTAAATCCCCCCTCCCTCCACCATTGTTTTACAACACCAAATTCTCTCAAAAAGAAAAAACTCTCCGTCCCTCTATAGTTCCAGCTAAATACCACCACCAATGTTTTACAATCATATTCTAGCAAAAAGAAATACCTTTTTGATAAATTTGGCCTTTCTGTAAGCCATATCAACTTCTGCATATCTCTTAGCTATTAACCCAATATGTTTTGACAGTACATTTCCGCAGGGTTATAATTACTCTGTCGTCCCCTCTTCCGATGTGTTTACAAACGCGGCAGGCAAAGGGACTATTCTTCTGTCAAATTAAAACACTTTTAAGCAATAATTAGAATTGTAGTTTTGTAACCTGTATAGAGAAGAGAAACAGATTAAGTTTAACAATATATTTAGGGCATTATGTGAAAGGGGGCAATACATCGCTTCTAACAGCTTCATTGTATGTAAAAGTAAGGGGGATTCTGCGTATAGACATTTACGCCCATTGACAAGAAAACTAATGTGTAAATTTATAATTTTTTCATGCCTTAAATAAATTTTAATTTATATTCCCGGGGGTGAATCCATGATTTTTGTTGTTGGCTAGCACTTTTATTTGAAATAGAAAAGATAATTTCTTCTCTTTAGCTTGAATAAAACTAATAATTAACTTTATGAGAGGGTAGACTTAATTTTCCTTAATTTAGGGGGAGTGAATATGGGTTTTGTGCTTTCTTAGTGATAAACTAAACAAAATTATGTTTAATAACGTTCTTTCTTTAAAAAGGGGCAAATTATTTTGATTTGATTTTTCTTCTCTTCTTTAAGGCAAATTATGAAGAATTTGCTGACACTGCTTTGATGGGACCTATAGTTGGCGCAAATAGCGAAGAATGTGGGCCCCCTCCTGCTAAGAAAGCGAGGGCCAATAATGCGCCCCCTGCCATGCATTATGATCGCTGGCCAAAGCCCCCCAGCTCCACACTACTTGCCCAAGTGCAGCCACCTACGCAAGCCACTCTTAATCGAGCCACAATGGTGTCTGGCCAAACACTAAAAACAGAGTGGGTGAATAGCTTCAATGCCGAAACCCCACCTATACAAGCTTTTTCAAGGGGCTCAGAAGCTACCCCGGCTACGCAAGTCACAGCTCCTATAAATTAAATTAATGTCACCAATCCGTCCGCCCTCCACCCGACGGGACCTGAACCTGGCCCAGTCGCACTATAACTGCGGAACGCCACCCCGACCACCCACCACCACACTTGACCTTGACCATCCGTCACCCACGCTCAGATGGAATATTCAAATGTAAGCGTTTTTTTCCTACCT